>NC_056750.1:379045608-379133108 GCF_019279795.1 Protopterus annectens
TGGGGATGAGCAGATAGGCTTCTTTTAAGTCTAGGGTGACTAACCAGGCGTCCTTGGCCAGCATAAGTAGAAGCTGTTGCAGGGTAAGCATTTTGAATTTTGGTACCACCAGGAAGGCGTTGAGAATTGAAAGATCCAGGATTGGGCACAAAGAGCCCCCTTTTCTGGGTACCAGGAAGAGTCTGGAATAGAATTCTTGGCCTATCTGTTCTACTGGAACCAGATGAATAGCTCTACAGGAGAGCAGGGAAAGCACTTGCTTTGGGCCTCTGCCCACTGGTTTGGAGGAAGGTCTGGGAACCCTCTTGGGGTTGGCAGAGAGTGGAAGTAAAATCTGTAGCCCTGGGATACAACGTTGAGGACCCATCGGTCTTGAGTGATGGACATCCGTTTTTTGCATGAAGAACAAATTTTCTTCCTAGGGGCACAAGCAATAGGGCAGGGATGGGGGTGGAGTACATAAGTCATTGTGAGTTTTTTTTCCATAAGGTGGTGGCTTACCACTCCCTGCTTTGGGGGTGGGGGCACTCCATTGCTTGGATCTCTGCATACCCTGAGACTGCAGTCTGGGTGGTCTGTTTCCCTTGGGTCTGGCTTGAGAAGGCCTGGAGGGTGCTGGAAAGGACCAGTGTTTGGAAGGGCAATGCCTACTGAATCTAGGGGGTTGCACTTGTAAGAATTCTTTAAAGGTCTGCATAGACTTAGCTTTTTCTTCCATCTTTTTAAGAACCTCTTCTGCTTTGGTGCCAAACAAACTGTCTTTGTTCAAAGGAGCGTCTAGTAACTTTGATTTGACATGGTCTGGCAAGGTCTACTCCTTCAGCCAAGCATGTCTTCTCAGTACAAAACCAGTGACTGCTGCCCGGCAAGATGCTTCTAGGGCATCAAAGCCACACTGCAAAGTATGCTTACTTGCTTGGCTTGCAGAGTGCATAAGCTCCTGCAATTCTTTATTTTCTGCACAGTCTGTAAAAGTTGCCACTTTTTATTTAATACGTTCCATAATATGTTGCTGGTACTTCAGCATGTGAAACTGACAATTCAATGCCCTAACAGCAAGAGTTGCAGAGGTATATACCTTCTTACCGCATCTGTCCAAAGCTCTGGAATTCCTGTCCGAAGGGGTGGGATTCTTGGCTGTAGTTGCCTTGATACCTTTAGGTCCCTGGGAAATGATCTCTGGGTCAGCAGTAGGATTCTTGAAAAAAAAATTTGAGAGTGTCAGGTACTCTGTAGTGCCTGGCTGGTTTCCTAGGGGCAGGAGGTAAAATAGCAGGAGTAAGGCTTGATTCCATAAAAACATCAACAACATCCAGGACAGGGGGTACTGCTAAAGGCCTGTGCTGTGGCAAGTCTAGGAATTCTCTGAGTCTCTTTTTGGACTGAGGAATGTCTTGGCATTCCCAGTAGAAATGCTCTCTTAATGTATGTAAGGTTTCACCAAAAGAAAAATCCTCCAGAGGGGAGGCAGAGGGAACGGATTCCTCTGCATCTAAATCCTCATAAGCAGATAAGGGCACGTCTTCACAATCAGATACCTCAGAGTCATCCAACTCCTGGTCTGTTGAAACTGCAGGGGACTGGTCTCTTTTCCTCTTAACAGGGGAAGGCTGACTTCCCCTAATCAGCGTGATAAGGTCTTCTGCCATTCTAAGCATTTGTCGATGAGGCATGGGAGCAGGTGCATGTGCTTTGATTGTCAGTTTTCTAGGCATAGTGCGTACTCTTGGACTAAGAAACTTGGTAGTTTTAGATAGAAAAGATGCCGTCGGTTTGAGTCGAACATCGGTTGAGCAAAGAACTGCCTCAGAAGCCGGTGCCTGCACAGTGGCTCTGGACCCATCCAAGGTAGAGACATCCACAAGTTCCATAGTTGAAATAGAGTCTCGCGGCATACCGGACTGCAGTGGTGGCTGGTGGCTTCAAATCAAAGGGGGCTGCAGGAGACAGCAGAATGGATGGGGCCAACAGGAAGGGGTGTGGCCAGCCAAAAAGGCATGGAGCTATACACAATACCACAAAAACTGGGACTTTAATTAAATACGCTGCTCTGGGTGCCACTGCCAAACTGTCATTATGAGAGTCCAATCAAGACAAAATGACCTGTAGAAGAAAAAAATATTCCAATGCATTGGCTACATAACAACTTACTTAATATCTACATAGAAACAAAAAGGTTGTGAATCATGAAAAAATAAATTACTTTTTAAATACATTACTGGAATTCCAGTCAAAACAAGCAGCACTCAACTCAAACCACTTCTCCTTGCACTGCAGTTCTAATTATAATTTATATTCAGCTTTATAAAAGTATCAAGTAGCATTCTGAAAGTAGCAATACCCCCACTTGTAAAAATGTTTTTTATCCAAGAGAGACCTGCTGCCTGGCAACTACTATCTACTTGCTTCATGAGGAAAACATGATAAAGGAAAAAATGAACAGCAAACAAGAAACAAGCCCAAGATAAATTGCTTAAAGGATTACTGCACAGGTTATGGACCACACATGATAGATTGGCATTCTGTTTAGTTTACGGGTAAAGCCTGCAAAGATGACTGCAAGTCTCCAACAAATGTAATGAGCTTCTGAAAATACTGTACTCCTGTCCTTTATTACAAATACTCTCATATGCATTTCAATACCTAAGGCTTATAGGCTATCTAGTTATGTAAATATTCTCTGCATGGCAGCAACAAAAAGGCTTTCCATGCTGGTAATTTTTTAACAGTATGCTTATTAATGCTTACTTGCATCTTACAGTCTCAGGCCAGCTTACCTGATGGTCATTAAAGCATTGCTACTTAAACACAGAGCAAGAGGCACTGCAATAACATGCATTTTCTGAATAAGAAGCATAAATCAACAGCATAAAAATATGACAGAAAACCAGAACATTCTGCAAAATCAAGGACAGATGAAAAGCCACTGTAGTACTGCTGTCTAACTTGGATGGAGGGATACTCTGCACACTTATACTGCATAACTGCTCCTTGCCTTGCTTGGACACATCCAGAGTCACTATGTGGGGGAGTGGGGTGCAACAAGTATGTCACAATTTGAAATGTCTCTGGCTGACAGTGATGGCCCTGACACATTTGTCATACCTCTCAGCCTCAAAGCAAGAAATCTGGACAAAGCCATAAACAGGAGTGGGACAAAGGCCCAAAAATAAGGAAAAATTTTAAATATTGCTCTTATAAACCTAGAAAGATAATAGAATAGTAGGTCTTGCATTAGTATGATTTTTCTGAAGGGTATGAAATCTGAAACTCAAATGTCTGTCATTATTTTCTAACTTCAGTCTTTAATGATTTGCCACTAATTTGCCAGAAAACCACAATTTTATGAAAAACGGACCAATAATGTGATACAAAAATATAAAATAGCTACACAATACAGTTGGGAACCTGTCAAAGAAGAAACACTTTTTTAATATTAGTACTGCTAACTTGAGCAGCTGACAAAATAAGAGAATCTACATGCATTTCTGAAATTAAAAGTAATCTATAAGTCTGATGATTACAATTATTTATTAACTGTAAACCCTCAACGTTTTCTTCCAAATTTGCCATTTTTCAGAGAGATTATTAGGGAGAGGGAAATATTGAACCAAAATTGGGGATAGTTGAGAGGTTTGGATATACCTAATTCTATAAAGAGATTTATCTGCGCATACCTCTCATCCTCTTAACTGCGGTGGTGGTGCTGCGGTAGCATTGTCACCTCCCAGTTAGACGTTGCCCGTTCGATTCTCAGTTAGAGCGTCTTCTGTGTGGCGACATGCATGAATGGGCATTCCTTCATTGAAGGTTGTGCGTTAGGCCCGGCAAGCCAGTACGTAAAAATCTACTGCCAATCATTAGCGCACGGGAGTTCCGCTGTGGCGACCCCTAACCGGGAAAAGCCGAAAGACACAAACAAAACCTCTCATCCTCTTAATGCAGGAAATCTGGACAAGGACAAATATATTGGGAGAACATGCAAACAGTACTAAAAATTGCTCTTGTATACACTTAGTCAGTTGACAGAACAGGTCTTGCTTTAGCATGCATTTTTTTTGAAGAGTATGAAGTCTGAAACTCAATGTCTGTCGTTATTTAGTGACTTCATTCATAAATGATTTGCCGGAAAACCACAAATTTTATGAGGAACAAACTAAACATAAGAAGCAAAAATCTATTCATTCTGCAAAAATCTGGACAGTTAAGCGGTATAGTTCGGCCAGGGCTGTCTGAGTTTGTCACACTTCCCCATTTACAGAATCATGGTTGAATGGGGCCTCCCCCTGCAATGTCCCATTACTTGGCTATTTCACCCCGTTTACCATAAACACTGTAATGTGCATACTGCTTTACTTCTACGATGATTTGGATTTCATTTATAAGTTTTATTTTATATTTTGCAGCACAAACACTAATAGACATCTGCTAAACAAAGCAATGCAGTCTTACAATGAAAATAGACTTGGCATTAAAACTTCTCTGCCCTTGAATCTCATATTCATTGAAACACACATTCAAAGAAAATACATCTGGCCAGTGGCAGATGAAGATTAACTTTGGACTGTTTTCAAATCATAGGTCCCTTGCACAGGAAAAATATGTGTGTTCTTTGATACACCTTCCTGACTGTATTAAATTACATTCCTTGTATAATACAATACAGCTGTTAGAGGGCATTTTAAATGTATTGTTTTGAACATTTTTCTAGTAAACAATGAAAACAAAATGCATGCAACAATAATGACAAAACTGCCCAGTTCAGAACACTTCCATCATAAAAGTCTATTCAAACTTCTACAATCCATAAGTATCAGTAAATATGCACAATCTCTGCAGAAGTAAAAGCCATCTAAATAATTTCACATTAGAGAGATCTGCAACTAATGAAGAGGGTGCTGCTAGCAAACAACTTTATATTTCATTGTTTCATCTACAAATAAAGTGCCTGTTGCCACTGATGTATAAATTGCCTATGTTACATTAAAAATATGATAAACTAGTAATATTGCAATAGGGAATGGATGGCGAACTGATAACAGGTTCATCGTTACTAGGTATCTCTGCCAAAAAGAGGACATTCTCAGGATTACAGCGTCCACCCCCTTTAAAAGTAAAACACAATACAGTATCAGCAATGCATCTACATACTCTGAGAGTAGAATCCACAGCCTTCTGCAACAAATGGAAGTACACTACCTGTTGTGCTATTAACAATCTAAGCAGGATTAAACTTCTCTTCAAGGTCTCAGCTCCTTGTAAAATCCACTCAACACTGAACTGTATCTCTCAACTTTGAAGCACAAAAAAAAATGGAAAAAGCCAACATTTATTTGGGGGGGAACAAAAGCCCAAAAACTAGGGACACATTTTAAACATTGCTTGTATAATCTTGGAAAGTTTCTACAATAAAATGCTGTGTTACCACCATGCATTTCACTACCAAGTTTTGAACCCTGGACCCTGTGCACTACAGTCAGAGCAACATACCACCATGCCAAATCAGCTGTTTCTTGAAAGACAGGTAGACTGAAACTTAAATGGCTATCATTTAGTGAATTCAGTTCTCACCATAGCTCTCAACCTCTTAGCAGAAAACACATAGACAAAGTCAATAATGGGGGACTGCAGCCCCACAAATTGGGACAAATTTCAAATAGTGATCTTATAAACAGAAAATTGCTAGAATAAAAGTTTGTGTTACTATGTATGTTCTGAAGAATATGAAGTCTGAAATTCAAATGCCTGTCATTATTTAGTGAATTCAAAATCCAGAAAACCACAAATTTCACAAGAACAAAAATATGAGGCAAAATTTCACAAGTGGTACCTGCTCCCAAGGTACAGGGTTTGAGTCTAGTCACCAGGTATATATCCTGAGCTCTCTCTAACAGACACTCACACACACACCCTACCTGAGCTCCATTGCTGCAAAGTCTGTTGTACAAGTTCAAAGCCCAATTTCCTTCCTGCAGTAAAATCCATTGCTGCAAATTCCTTCCCATGTGTTCATCCCAGCAGTAAAAAGACCAGCCCATGAGAGCATGTCCTTCCCATTCCTGCAAGAGCAAGCTGCTACCCAGCCTGCAGACATTGCATTCCATACCCTTCCAGTCTATGCAGTTGTAACTGCAGAGATTTCTGGGATCTCTGCTGTTGAATGCTGTCTTCCTAATCCAGACTATCTCACCAGCAGTCCGGATTCTGTGCGCATGCTCCAGATTGGTTCACCAGCAGTCCGGATATCGGGAAATGCCGCATGCACAAACTTTCAGGACTCATGTTTGTTTTCTTTCTTTTTTATTTTTCATTTTTACTTTTAATTTATTTTCTTTTTTACAGCTGGGGGGGCTGCAGCCCTGCAGCCCAAAAGCATGAGCCTCCCCTGCTGGACTCCAAATGGGTCTCAGTAGAGGCCTCCAGATCCACTGAAGCGGGCATCAGCGGCTGCAAAACCCCTCACTGAGTACCGGTGGACTGGCGACTAGCTTAACGGAAGCATCGTCGACAGCTTTGGACCTATGAGGTCTGTCTCTGTCTTTATCCTTAAGCTTTTTCGGAAAATCGGTAGTCGGATGGCTTACTGAAGCCATTTTGGAATACAGAGATTGAGAACGAAAGAATTTAGTGACAAAGAAAGCCCAATGACGAATGGTTCAGGTGTTAAACAAGGCACAAAACTGACAGTGAGGTAACGTCATGGTCTTGCCTAAACAGGTGATGCAGTAAGAATGAAAATCTCTGTGAGGTATTTGCTTTCCACAGGCAAGGCAATTGTTAACTTTTTCTGACATCAGTTAGAGCAAGAAAAAAGGATCCCCAACAGGGTACTTAGCTTTAGAAGACTGCAGGGTTATTCAATTTGTAAACAAAAAGGCACTTGCGAACTGCTTCTGCTTCGGGCTCCTCAGCAAAAAAGATTGACGTAATGGCGTCGGCTGCCTGTTTTTATACACCTGACGACCTGATGTTAGTCCTGGAGTGACAGCATCCAATGCAGAAATACTAAGTCTCTGGTATTCGGGCTGACTGAGGGCTACCTGCAGGCATATAACCCAAGTATGATGACTTCAACAGTGAAACACAAAGAACATCCAAGACGCTCTCCTTCAAAAATAGGAAGCCAATCTGCAGGTTCCCTGCCATAAAGAAACTCTACAACAGAATGAGTAAACTGATGCGGAATAAGGTAAAGTTCCAAGAGTGGAAAAACTCCCTTATCAGCCTCAACAAAATGTTGAGATCCCTCATCAAATCCTCCAAAGCTAGCTATGAAAACAGAACTGCAGCAGATATTAAAGACACAAGGCCTTGTATAGTTATGCAAAGAATCTTCATGGCAATACCCAGATTTGCTCTGAGCTTCTGCTCAATGGTACCTTCTATACCAAGCCAACAGATATTGCCAATATACTGGCTTGACAGATTCAGTGCCAACTTTACCCCTCTCTCCCCTCCCAAAGGACCAATCACATTAACAGTAGATTGCCAGGCACTCAGCATTACTGCTGCACAAGTTAAAACAGCACTGTCCAAGGCCAAGAATACAGCTTTTATGGGACCTGACAATATCCCTGGCTGTGTTCTAAATGAACTACAGAGTGAACCGGCACCTCACCTTGATGCCCTGTTCAATCACAGCCTCACCACAGGCTTTGTCCCTACCAAATGGCGCACTGCTACACTCATCCCTCTCCACAAAGGAGGAGCAACTACAGACCCTGTGAACTATCGCCCCATTAGCCTAACGAGTCTGATATGCAAAGCTATGGAATGCATCATCATGGACCTAATAAACAAGGCTATAGGGCATCTCCAAACTCTGGATCCGACACAGTTTGGTTTTGTGAAGGGTAGACCATGCTGCTCGACTTGGTCGACTTCTATAAGTCAGTCACCAGAGCCGTGGATGAAGGCAAGGTGGATCACACAGCCTGCCTTGATCTGGCCAAGGCCGTTGATACCATTCCCCACTCAGGAATCATAGAAAAACTCAGTAAGCTAGGCATCAACCCCTATATATCACTAGGTGGGTTACAAACTGGCTCACAGATAGAACCCAGAGTGTGAAAGTAGCTGACTCCAAGTCAGATTGCTGACTAGTCACGAGTGGAGTCGCACAGGGTTTAGTCCTGGGTAGGCTCCTGTTTGGTATATACTTCTCTGACGTCCAGGCTAACATGAAGGGACTCTGACAAAGCTCGCAGACAATTGCAAGTTGGGAGCTATTATTAACTCCCCAAGTGATGTTGACATACTATAGAAAGGCCTCACTGAGACTAATGACCGGTGTCAGAACCATGGCCTTAAGCTCAGTGCCAAAAAATGTGTCGTCATCCCCTTTGGGAAAAAAACTGGTTCCCATGAATTACTACATCGATGGTAGTCCACTGAACACAGAAGGCATTTTAAGAGATCTGGGAACGCAGGTTGACAGCAACCTCTCTTTCGACCACCACATTGCCACTGTGGTCAGAAAGTCCTTCTATGTAGCACATCTCATTACCAATGGTTGTGCATACAGGAAGAAAGAGGTCATTGTCTCCTTCTACTCTTCCCTCATTAGGCCAATCATTGAGTACAATGCCCCATTTGGCATGTACCTCACTAGACACCTGCAATAACCGGACAGGCTGCCAAAATACCTCACAAAGAGGATTCTTAGCCTTAAACATTTGTCCTATATGGACAAACTCAAAAAAACACTATTCTCTGTCTCATATAGCCTACTTAGAGGCAATCTCTGCTTGACTTACAAAGCCATGTCTGACCCAGCTCTGTTAGAAATGCTACATCTAAAGAAATCCCAATCCCTCCGCACCACACGCTCCAGAGACGTCATCCTCATTACCACAAATCAACAGAATGTGCTGAAGGGACAGGTTCATAACCCAGAGACTGCCCATGCTATGGATTAGACTTCCCATACATGTCAAATAGAGCACCTCACTGGCCCTTTTCAAGAGAAATCTTGATGAGTGGCTGGGAAATAGAAAATTCACCCCGGGGATCACTCCAGTGGCTCTACTGGACAGAGGCACTGGGAACGAAGGTTGGGTGGCACGATGCCAAGGTAATCCTATGGGCTAGGCTTGTAAAGGCTCCAGGGCCATTAGCCTAGCACACACCTATGAACCTCTAACAAGATTTCTGGTTATTTTTCTTGTTACAGGCTGTCTAAGTTTGGCAGTAACTACTATCTGTTGCCTAAGTCATTGTGCCAAATGTTTTTGTACTGGAAAGTTATCCAAAAACAATTCCTTAACAGATGTCTTTCTAAACTATTATTCAGATACTCCCTTATTTTCTATTTAGCACTCTGTAGTTGCACCTCTTGTTCTGTGAGACTCCCCATACTCTGCAATACTTTATTAGTCAGCCCCTCTAAATAATTCTTATGACTTAACTGTAGCTCTTATTCTTTTATTTCTACCTTATCTTTAAAGTCCACTTTCATTTTTTTCACTCACTATCTATGCCTTACGAAGAAATTTCTAGTTTCCTTAATAACTCCTGAAGAATTTCCCCCTACTCATTCCTTAAATTGCTCTCATTTTAAAAGGTTCGGAAGCACTGGTGACTCATTTTTACTTAATTACCCTGCATTCTTATCTTAGTTGCTATTGGCGCATAATATATAAATTATCTCAGAGTTCCTACTACTAAATTCATGTTTTCCATACCAAACATTTTCATAAATTTCTTCATAAATCTACTCTCTGTTATATTTCCCTTCTAGCTCCCCCAGATATATCCTCACTGTTACAAATTAAGCTCCAGCCTCCACCTATGGGTAACATTCTCTGCTGAAAGCTGATTATTTCCCCCAAATTTTCTTAAGCTCCATAATAGCAATTTTAAGTGGAATATAAATACATGCTAGTGTAATTCTCCTTCCAATCCAGTAGCCCATTACTACCACAAATTTGACATTGCTATCATTTTCCCTCTTCTATCACTACTAGAGTTCCGCTAGCAATTAGTATAAGTTCTCCCCTTTTCCTTTGTCCTCAATATTCTGCTGAAAATCCATCCTGAAATAATTTCTTTATCAAAAATCACATGCTCACATATTTCCAAATGTGTCTCCTGTAGCACTGCTATTTGCACTCTGCATGTATGAATATAATTCAATATTCTTACTTTTTTGTCTTTACCTGTGAGGCCATTCACATTCCAAAACCTTGACAATTGGATGAGAGAAAGGAAATTCACCCCAGGGATCATGTCAGTCATCCTGCTAGACAGGAGTCAAGGGAAGTAAACAGTGTGGGAAGAAACAGCCAGGGACTTGCTATAGCTAGGCTTGTATAGGCCCTAGGGCTGACAGCCTAGTACCAACCAATGAACCAATATGAAACCATTATGATAAGAAGTTATTATTCCACCCTAATACATATGACAGCTTTTTTAAATGTCTATTTCCAGCTTTTGCATTACATGCACCCCTAATGCTTGGCAAGTTGATCCTTTATACAGTTGTTTCTTGTCATCTTCATTTGAACCTATGTCACATTTTTACGAGACTTGTTTGTTTTAATTAAAACCATCAAACGAAAAACAAAAACACCACAATAACACCCGCATAACCTATCATCTTACAACAAACACAAAACTATGTACATCTTCAAATAATGACGTTGAACTCTCCTGACAGGAACAACTGTTCCAAATTGATAGCTGCACCCACAGGTACTACTGAACCTAAAAAGGTTACCCATGCTAAGGCAGATGTTACAGCCTGTGCTCACACTTACTCTAATCACTGACTGTTCTTGATGTTACAGCCTGTGCTCATACTTACTCTAATCACTGACTGTTCTTTATTCCCCTTCCATATATGAAAAACAACATGTATGCTTACAGAAAAAAAAAAGTTATGTACTCACCATAACATTCCATGTTTGTTGTCCTTGATCTTGCCTTCCTTCTTGCTGGTTGGGAATCAGCCATATACTATAGCTCAAGAGCTTTTACTGGCTCGAGGCTAGCCCCTATCCTAACATGCCTAATGGTAGTTACCCAGATCTCATTTGTGATAACCCAACACTAGACTATGCAGGTAAAAAATTACTATACTTTACATATAAGAGAAGATCTGCATATAAAGGTGTAAATAATTAGCAAAGAGAAAGAAGGGGAGACTAGGTCTAACCAGCTAGTATGGTAAAAAGAAAATTCAGCCAGTGTAGCCAATAAAAGAAATTCCTCTTGATCCTCCAGGAAGGAGGAAGGAGGGTGGGATGCAAGAAGGAAGGCGAGATCAAGGACAACAAACATGGAACTTTATGGTGAGTACATAACTTATGTTATGTTGTCCCTATCTCACCTTCGTTCTTGCTGGTTGTGACCCCGTCCTCAGCACCTGTTTCTTGGGTGGCTCAGTGGAAAAAAACTCTTCAGGACTGTGGAACCAAAGGATGCCCTGCTGCGGGAGGCCACATCTACTTTGTATAGAGTGATAAAAGTATGAGGTTTAGCCCATGCAGCTGCTGCACAGATCGACTCTAAAGGCAGTTTGGCTTGAAAAGCAACAGAGGTAGCCAAGGCCCTAGCTGTGTCCCCTTTAATTTTTCCTGGAAGTTTTTTGCTCTGAAAATCATAGATGTAGATAATAGTGTCTGAAAGCCACTTAGATAAGGTCACTTTTGAGACTGAACAACCTTTCTTATTATCTGCAAAGGATATAAACAATTGGTCGGATTTTCTGAAGTCCTTGGTCCTGTGTAAATAAAAACTTAACTGTCTATAAATGTCCAATTGGAGCTTATACTCTGCCTTGTTGCCATGATTGGGAAAAAATACAGGAAGCTCTGTGGATTGATTCAAACTGTACTCTGAACAAACCTTGGGTAAGAAAGAGGGGTTGGTTCTGAGAGAAACTCTATCTTTGTGGAAAATCAAGTACAGGGGACGAATAGATAGATCTAGTATGATCGAGTAGATCATAGATCTACTCACGCCTCTATGTCACTCCTTACTTCCTGGCCGAGGTAACGCGTGTATGGCAGCTGAAAATGGAACCGAAGGGTTTACAGGGCACCATCATAAAAGAAAAAGGGAGCTTATGGGTGAAAATGGAGACGCCGGCGACCTTACTGTATCTAATGGTAGTCCGTTCAATCCAGCAGCCACACCGAGGATTTTTGAGATGGAAATGGAGGGCAATGAGGGGAGAAAGGATTTACTAATGGACTTGGGTGCTAGACCTAAAACGCTTAGCTCTATGATAGCACCTACAGGTACTGTAAAAACTAATACAAAAACTACCAATGAATGGTTACAGAAAGACTTTCATTTTAAACAGGACAATAATGTGTTTTGTGGGCAACCTAATGGAGATTCATACGTTGTTAAATTAGATAATTTAACTAAAATGATGACTAAATATAAAATTTATAGTATTGAAAATGCTTATTTACGAGAATGTTTGAATAGAGAAATAGTACCAAAAGGACTCAGGGTATACAAATACCCAAACAACGTTCAAGTGGGTTCTGAGTTTCATGAGAGTTTACTTAAAGTTTTTAACAATTGTGGGCTGGAAGTATTGAAACTTATTATTAAGGAAAATGATAGAAAGCAAGATATTTTGGAAAAAGAAATTGAAGAACTAGACATGTTTATTAAGGAAGATCTGATTTTTGGTATTAAAGAAGAAAGGGACAAGTATTTTAAAATAAGAAAAGATATAGACAATAAGTGTGATGAAGTTATTCAACGTAAGATGGGTAAATTAAATAGGGATATACAAGAGTATGAAAGTAAAACTAGTTATCCTAAGCCACCTTATACTAAATGGGACATGTATGGTATTGATACAAAGTGGAAGAAGAAGAAGAATTATAATAAGACAAATGAATGGAATGATGTGGAATATGATTTAGAATTTTCACCCTTGAGAGGAATGGAACAAGGTTATAACCAACAGGAAGTTAAAAGAGGAAATTTTTGAATGAAGGGGGGGGGGGGGAGATATTAGACAGTTTTATCCATTCTTCCAATAGGATATGTGGCAAACAAGAAGAAATTGCTGTGGAAAATTTTAAAAATACTTATCAGGGATTTTCTATTTATAATTTTAGTAGTATGCCACTTACTAAAGAACACTTTAGATTGCTTAGTAGAGGGTTAAAATTCATACCCTTTAAAAAGGGAGACCCTACTAGGACTTTACTGGATATTAAATTATTCGTGAGAAAGATTAATTTGGAGGTTTTTGCCTCTAGAAATAATTTTAAGAAAAATAATAGGGTAGATCAAGAATTAGTAAGGAAATCTACATTCAACCCACCATTACACCCTCAACTGAAGAATTTTGAAGCAATACTTGAGAACGAAGTTAGAAAACTACAGGACAAAAATAAAAATAAATACATTTTTAATCTTAGTAAGGAAGAAAATGAGGTATTAAATGAGTTAAGAAACAATCACCATGTTAGAATCATGAAACCAGATAAGGGAGGGGGAATTGTGATTATGGAGAACATATATTATGAAGGAAAAATGAATTTAATATTAAGGGATGAAAAGAAATATACATGTGTTTCTAGGAATGAAGTGAATATGGCCTATCAAAAAACAGATATGATATTACATGACATGATATATGAAAAAGTTATAGATGATTCCATCTTTAAATTTTTATATGTGGGTAAGCCAAGAATAGCTTCTATTTTTGGCATACCTAAAATTCACAAAAATCCTATTGATCCACCCCTCAGGCCAATTGTGTCTGTGGATGGTTCTAAAACTTTACCATTGGCAAAATATGTGGATTTAAAAACCAAACATATATGGGTAAATAACAGAACCATCCTTAAAGATTCTTGGGATTTATTAAAGGAACTTACACCTGAGCTTTATAAAGATGATTTATTGTTTGTCACTACTGATATAGTAGATTTGTTCTCAAGTATACCATACGATAAAGGTATGCAAATGTTTGAAGAAACAATTTTTCAGGATAAAGTGTTGACACAAAATGAAAAAATAGAATGTGTAGGTCTTATGGAGATAATTTTGAAGTATAACTTTCTTATTTTTAATGGTGAATTATTTCAGCAAACACAAGGTGTCTCTATGGGGGCAGCATGTGCCCCCACATATGCAAATATTGTGTTATCCAAATGGGAGGAAAATTTTATTTTAAATTCCATATTTCAGGAATTTTGGATATTATACCGCAGATTTTTGGAAGACATAGTTATCCTCTGGACTGGTGGACAGGATAAATTTAAAGAATTTATGGATTATTTAAATAAAACCACTAGCTTCTTGAGATTTACTTATAATGTTACCCCTGATAGTTTACAATATCTAGATGTGGAGATATATAAAATTAATCAAAAATTCGAAACTAAAGTGTTTAGAAAAAGTACTTTTTGTAATTCCTTCCTACATTGTAAAAGAAACATAGTAAAGGGGCAATTTGTTAGGGGCTCTCGAATGACTAGCTTGGATACAGATTTTTCAAAGGAATGTGATCTGTTAGAGAAAATGTTTTTAGACACAGGTTACCCCAAAATGTTTGTAAATAAAATAAGGAATGAAGTGGAAAAAGGTAGACTAGATAGGTTTAAACCTATTAAAGGTATGGGGTACAAAAAATATCCAAGAGGAAGGAAATAAGTATGAAAATCCATCTGAGGGGTTTCAAAGAGGTCTAGTGGTAGAATTTAACGCTACTAATTATAAGGTGAGGGATATACTACAGAGGGAATGGGAAAAACTAGCATCACTTACAGATATTGAGGAAATATCTAAAATAAGTCCAAAGGTGATTTATAAAAATTCCCATAGTATAAGAAAATTTTTGGAAAATAATTATAGAATTATTAGTAGGTCAAGTATTAATTCAGTACCAACAGGAAATAGAAGAATAGGGACATATAAATGTGGAAGATGCAACCAATGCCCCTACATCATAAACAAAGGTGAAATTTATCTTGAGAGTAGGAAGAGATGGATTAGAAGTAAGGGTTTTTATTGTTGTGATACTAGAGGGGTGGTATGCCTTATGATATGTCAAAAATTTTAATCATTTTACGTAGGTAAAACGGAAAGAACATTAAGAAAAAGAATATACGAGCATACCTACGATATTTCCAAAGCAAAAGACACTAATGCACTTTACAAACATTCTAGAGGTTGTATAGGATATAATTTTCAATTTTTTGTATTGGAACAAATCAGGCAAGATATCAGAGGGTGTCCCTGGGAGGAAATTTTAGAAAGTAAAAATTATGGTGGCAAGTTACCCTGGATGCGGCGAAAAAAACAGGTCTTAATGATTTTTTAACAATATTACCATTATTAAAATTAAGGGCTAATAGAATTTAATGGTAATTATGAATTTTTACACTAGAGGGAGCCAGCCACGATGAGATTTTATACACAGTTTTTATTCATGCATATTTATATTCAATTGATGTTTTCATGTATTTATTTATTTATAAATGGAAGGTAACATATGAATTTTTTTATATTTATATATGTTTTTTAATATAATTTTATTAAATAGATAAGTACTGAGTTGTAAGGGAATATATTAAATGTTGATTAATAAATATTTATGAGCCCAGAGAGTATATTGGTTTGCTCATTTAAATGTTTTATCAACATTTCATTGGTTAATTGATTTTTAACTTGGGTATATAAGGGATGAATGGCATTAATTTTGATGTATCTGATGAAGTCCGAGTATTGAGGACGAAAACGCATATTTGCTGTGTTATTTAAAAGCGTTTATGCTTTACAGTTTGTTGTCAATAAATTGAGTGGATATTAAATTTCGGGTTTCCTCGCTGCACTCTTTTCTGGATTTATTGACGAATAGATAAGGCCTGTAATTCTGAAACCCTCCTAGCTGAGGTAATGACAGTTAAGAAAAGGGTCTACCATGTCAAAAATTTCAGTGGACAAGAAGCAGCTGGCTCAAAGGGGGGAAAAAATCAGAGCCTCTAAAACTAAATTTAGGTCCCGGTGGGGGGAGAGGTTCTCTTATGGGAGGTCTTAAGAGGGTAGTATCTCTTAGGAATGTTCTACATAGCCTATGGGACATAATGTTAGAGCCCATTTCTCCCACATGGAAATTAGAAATGGCAGCCAGCTGAACCCGGATAGTAGCTGCCGCTGCTCCTCTCTCAAAGGTTTCAGCTAGAAATTTGAGAATCTTTGAAATGGGTGCAGTAAAGGGATCAATCTCACTCTTGTTTGCCCAACAAGAGAACCTCTTCCAGTTACCAGCATAAAGTTTCCTTGTAGTGGGTTTATGGGAGGAAATCAAAATATGTTGAACTGCCAGGGCAACATCGGGAAGCCTGGCTAAGACCAGAAGTGGAGAAACCAAGCTGTCAGCTTGTGAGTTTGGATGGAAGGGTGGAGCGCACACGACTGATGCATCAAGAGATCTGGAAATGGGTCCAGGATCCAAGGCTCCCCTGCAGATGAGACCAAAGGAATGGGAACTATATCTGATGAGGCCAGTAAGGGGCAATGAGGATTAACTTGCAACTCAATGACTGTGCTTTCTGAAGAACCTTGGGGATCATGGAGAATGGTGGAAAGGCATAAAGCAGTCCCAGGGGCCAATCGTGAACAAGCATGCCCCTGGATGACTGTCCCGGTGGAGAGACTAGGGCAAAGTAGCTGCTGCATTTGTTGTTGAGGGGGGGTGGCAAAAAGATTGCAGCATGCCTGGCCCCATTTGTGAAAAATCAAGTCTGCAACTTCCTGTTTCAAGGTCCACTCATGAGGCATCTGAATCACCCTGCTGAGTTTGTCTGCTATTATGTTGGATTTCCCAGGGATCTGCGTTGCAATCAGAAAGCATTGGGAA
Source organism: Protopterus annectens (assembly GCF_019279795.1). NCBI lineage: Eukaryota > Metazoa > Chordata > Ceratodontiformes > Protopteridae > Protopterus > Protopterus annectens. Next base: position 379,062,449 of record NC_056750.1, read on the forward strand.
GACATCGCCCACTGCCATACTTGTAGAGACTTTTGACACAAGGGATAAGACCTGGTTTTGCCCAGTTTGTTGATGTACCATACTACCAACATCTTGTCTGTCTGAATTGCTATAGTCCCTGTAGGTAGAGTGTCTTGAAGTGCTTGCAATGCCTGAAGCACCGCTCTCATCTCTAGGACATTGATGTCCAAGTGGTCCTCATGTTCCGCCAAGTCCCTTGAACAATCTGTCTCAGAAAATGCCTCCGCCACCCTATCTGGGAAGCATCCGTGGTCACTGTGGCTATGGGTTGGGGGTTAAAAACAGTCTGCCCATTGACATCGGGAGGAGTGAAGCCACCATACTAAATTCTTCTTGCAGGACTCCGTGATCAAAATCTGATGTGACACTGGTAAATCCTGGAATGACCATTGAGCAAAAAGGAGCCACTGGAGGATTCTCATGTGGAAACGCACCACAAGGACAAGAGTAATTGCTGCAGACATCAAAGCCAAGACTTTGAGGACAAATCTTGCCTGGATTCTCTTGTTTGCCATGAGGATTGAAACTTGACGACAAATGGTTAACACCCTTTCCTGAGGCAGTTTTGCTATCATGGCCCTTGTGTCTAAATCTGCCCCTATAAATGTAATATACTGACAAGGTAACAAGGCAGACTTTTCACAGTTTATGGTGATGCCCAGTTGCGTACAAGCGTGACTTGTGGAGTCCCGTGCCTTGATCAGTTGATGCTTGATGGTGGCAGTGAGGAGCCAGTCATCTAGATATGGAAACACCCGGAATCCTAGATGCCTCAGGTGAGCCATAACTATTACCATGCATTTGGTGAACACCCTGGGGGCTGTGGTGAGACCAAAGGGCAGAGCTCTGAACTGGTAATGACTGGCTCCCAGCCGGAAGCATAGATACCTCCTGGATCGCCTGTCCATTTTTATGTGGTAGTACACATCCTGGAGATCAAGAGAGTACATCCAACTGTCCTGAGACAAAAAGGGAAGAATGGACTGCAGTGTTACCATCCGGAACTTTGTTTTCTTGACCGATTTATTCAGCCTGCTGAGATCCAAATTGGGCCAACAGTCCCCTGTCTTCTTTGGATCTAAAAAGAATCTTGAGTAAGTGCCAGATTCAATTTGGTCTGCGGGGACTTCCTGGATAATTCTTTTTTTCCAGCAACCTTTGAACTTCTAGGTTTGCTAGATCCCAAAGACTGGGTGGAACATCTGGGATTGACTGTTGTTTTCTTGTAAGGGGTGGTTGAGAGAAGGGAATTTTGTAACCCCTGGATATTATTGATAGTACCCTTGTAGCTTCCCATGATTGTCTGCCAGGCTTTTGAGTACAAGGATAATCTGCCCCCAACTGCCTCCAGAGGCGGACAGTTGGGCCTCCTTTCAGGAGTGCTGGAAGGGCCTGCCTGAGAAGGTATCATTGTCGCACTGATTCTGCGGACCCTCCCCTGCCATGAGACCGGTGTCTTTGCTCACTATTTCTTCTTCTGCCCCTGGAGGAAAAATCTCCACGTGTCAGGAAAAACTCCCTGGGATTTCCAGAACCACATATTCCCACCCTTCTGACCTTTAGGGTAAGGTCTAGAGGGAGTGGAAAAACATACTACCACGGCAGAGAAAGTTTTGCCATCCCATTCACACCTGGTAAGAGTCTCTTTTACCTGAGGCCCGAACAGTGATGAGCCATCAAAGGGATTGTCGGTAAAGGAGGACTTGAAGGGCTCCGCAAATTAACAAAGGCACATCCAAGAGTGTCTACACAAGGCAACTCCTGTGCCTGCTGCCCTACTTGCTCCATCTGCTGTGTAAGAGATCAGCCGCATGGAGGAATTAACTACAGAAGTCAAGGTCGCAAGCTGTGAAGCTGCCTTGCCCACAGCTCCCTCAGCTGTAGGATCCTGTAGGCTATCTACCAACTCCTTTAGGAGATCCTTCCGAAGGCGTGTAAAGTGTGACAAATAATTCAGTGACCTGGGAGTAAAAGCCGCTGAAGAAAACATACACTTCCCATACCGGTCCATCGTACTGGACTTTTTGTTCGGTGGATGGACAGAAGAAGTAGTCTCTGCTTGTTCTTTCTTGGTGGCTGCTGTCACCACCATAACGTCAAGAGGTACACCCTTGGATAGAAAAAGCTCATTGTCTGGAGCAGTTATGAATTTATTGGGCCTCCTCGGAACTGGTTCCATAGTCTCTGGACAGCTCCATGCCTTCTGACTCACTAAGACCAGCAGTGGGTCGAAAGGCAGACACACCCTAGAGATGGAGGGTCAGGAACCAAATGCATCCAGGTACACAGACTTGTCCTCAGAAGGGGCAAGGGACTTCCAGTCACCCCTCTGCCTACGGATTTCCAGGATGTCTGAAAAAGAGACAACCTCAGAGGGGGACCATGGGGACCCTTCTGAGTCCTCCAAGCCTGTGTCTGATGTCAGGGACTCAGGGGAGTCCAAATGCTTCCTCTTACACTTCCTCTTCTGAGGGACCTCCTGTGAGGGGTGCTCTGGGGAGGTTTCGGAAGATGTGGGGTCGCCCAATGGGGTGTCCTGGAGCATGGGTTCCCTATGCTTGGGGGGAGGTTCGGAGGCAGACAATGGCATCGAAGGAGAAGGAGCCAATGGAGCTGAGGGTGGAGCAGTCTCAGAGGACAGCACACTCCTCATCACCCCGAAGGCACCACAGTCCCGGCCCAAAAGAGTCTCCGGCTCAGAAGAGCCCAGAGATCTCCTCCAAACTGAGGGCAATGGCTCCGAGCCCGATATAGGATCTGAGCTCACCTGCGCCGAAGCTCCAAGGGAGAGTAGGGTCAGAGAAGGTTCTGATGTCACTCCCCCCTCAGAGCCGATGGGACAGCATTGGCCTCCAGATCCCTCGATGGACTTAGTTAACGAGGAGATTAAAGCAGGTGGTAATCGGAATCGACGGTTCCACCATAACTTCCATGCATTCCGGCTCCAAAACCAAGAGAGTCGGAGGAGGAATCGATAACGATGCAGGTTGGGCTGTCGGTGCCACTTCCTTATGGGGTGGGCTCGATAATTATTTAGCTAATGCTGGTGTCTTGAGAAGCCTCTTCACCACCCTCTCCACATCGTCAGACAAAAGACTATTAGATGAGCGAGAGGAATGACTGGAAGACCGATGACTGCCTGCCACATATTGCAATTGCGGAGACTGTGGAACAGACTGCACCGGTTCCAGAGAGGGAGACATGGTTCTCTTGTGAGTCCTGACTGGCTCCAAGACTACTGATGGAGCCACCACAGAAGAGCTTTGTCGGAAACAACACTTGGATCCGACAAACCTGAAGTTTTGTCCTTTGCTTTGGTTGACTCCGAAATTGGAGCCGACGAAGACGATGGCTTAGTGGACTTGTCCTGTTTTTTGCTGGTTGAGTACCTTCAGTAGAAGTATCGAAGGGGTCCTTTAATAAGCCTCGCAAAATCAGCTCATTTTTTTCTCTCTTGCAGGACCCTAGAACTAAAGGCAAAGCATATAGAGCATGAGTCCAGCAGGTGAATAGCTCCTAAGCAATAAACACAGCTCGTATGCCTATCCGTAAGGGACATCTTTTGGCAGCACGAGTCACACTTCTTAAAACCTGAAGGTTTTGCCTCTTTAGTGGAATCCTTAGACATGGTATGAGACCAATGCTGTCAATTAACAAGAATGACACTAACAATAAACAAGTTAACTGACAACAACTTAACAACAAAGACTGTTCTACCTTTTTTTTGGAGGGAAGGGGGAGAACCTCTAAGCTAAAATGGCGAACTCTCCCAACTGAGGAGAGCCTTTAACTTAAATGGCTGCTCCTAGAAAGGTAGAGAAAGAGGGGAAAAAACAAGGATAAAGTCCTTTAACTAAACATGGGGCAATGAAATAAAGGAGAACCCTCTAAGTTAAATGGGTTCACAAGGACAAGGTAGTCCTAAAGGAAAACAACAGCCACAACAACAATAAACAGCAACGGAAGGTTAGAAAGAGCACTAACCTACGAAGAAAAACACTCTAACACTCAAGATCTAACAATATCTAACAATATTTTTAACCAAATATTTCAAAATAGACAAAAACACTTAGCCTGAGCCAGTATTCAGCAATCTCGACAGTGCAAGTGTCAAACGAGATCTGGGTAACTACCGCTAGGCATGTTGGGATAGGGGCTAGCCTCGAGCCAGTAAAAGCTCTCGAGCTATTGTATACAGCTGAGTCAGAGCCGAGGATCGTCTCTGAACCCAACCAGCAAGAACGAAGGAGAGATAGGGACAACATAACATCATTAACTTTCTGCCTTAAGAAAATATGCACTGGCTGTCTTTAAATAAAATTAAATTATAATCTGTTCAAGTAAATACAAAGTACAGTTGTGTACCTACCAATAAATGTAGATGTTCGAGTGTATTCACTGTTGCAGTCATTACAATTGGGTTATCCTGTTGGCAGGCTACCCACAGTCGGCCTGAATTCCAAAGTCTAGGTCCGGCGTCGGTTGCTGTCGCCTCCTCCCTGACGTCAGTGTGCCAGGGATATAAAAGATGCAGCTGACACCATTTTCTTCAGTTTTTCTTGTCCCAGATGTAAGGGGCTCCCAAAAGAGTAGGTTAAAAATATGTCAGTAAAGCATACATGCACCAAAGTAAATTATTTTTTCCTCTACCAGCAAATACACCACATAGATTGTGTAGAATAGAGAAGTACAGATAAGTTCCAGCAAAGATAAGGGGGATGGTGGGTGGGTAACCTGGACTGCAACAGTGAATACACTCGAACATCTACATTTATGGTAGGTACAAAACTGTACTATGTTCATCGTGTTTCACTGTTGCAGTCATTACAATTAGGTTGAATCCCAAAGCTGAAGTTGGGAGGCTGGACCTAAATAGGATTAGGAGCGGCTATGAGACCCTGCAGAACTGCAGTGGCAAAGTGTGCCCTGGATTTAGAGTAGAGTGTTAAGTGATGGTGCTTTGCAAAAGTGTGCACTGAGCTCCAGGTTGCAGCCTCTAAAATGTCTTTGGTTGATACTCCTCTGAGGAAGGCTGCTGAAGTGACTGCTGCTCTGGTTGAATGTGGCCTAATGGCCTTATGCACTGGTTTGCCATGTTTTGAATAGCAGAAACGAATGCAGTGACCTATCCACTTTGAAATTGTCTGCTTTGAGATAGCCTTTCCTTGTGATCCTGCAGCATATGCCACTAGTAATTGTTCAGTCTTTCTGAAAGCTTTGGTTCTGTCCAAGTAGAAGAGTAGCTGTCTGTGTATGTCCAAAGAATGCAGAAGTCTCTCACCCTTATTCTGTGAGTTAAGATAAAAGATAGGCAAGTGAATAGTTTGGTTAAGGGCCACACTGGACACCACCTTACGCATAAATGTCGGGTTTGTCCTCAGAGAAACCCTATCTGGATGGAAAATTATAAAAGGTTCCACAGCCATGAGTGCCTGTTGCTCTGAGACTTGTCTTGCAGAGGTTATTGCTAGGAGCAGAGCTGTTTTCCAAGATAAACATTTTATATCAGCTGTACTGGCTGGCTGAAAAGGAGGTAGGGTGAGTTTTTCCAAGACATAATTGAGGTCCCATGCAGGTATTGGTGATCTCCTTGGAGGCCTTAAGTTTTTGGCTCCTCTGAGGTACTGCCTTAGTAAAGGATGAGAAAAAATAGACGTCTCTGTATTGTAATGAGCTGAAATTTGCAGAGGCATGAATCTTAATTGATGAAAAGGATAGGCCTTTGTTCAGCATCTCAGTTGAGTATTGCAAAATCTGAGGAATATTTGGTACAATCATGTCAATCCCTTGTGCCTGGTTCCAAGCACAGAATTTCTTCCATTTTTCAGCATACAGTTTTCTGGTACTAGGCCTCCTGGCCTTCAAAACAACATCCATCACCACTTTAGAAAGAGGGGTGTTTTGAATGACTACATTATCTGCCATGCTGCCAGATTTAAGGTCTTGAGTTGGCTGTGCAGGATCTGATTGTTTTGTTGGGACAGTAAATGAGGAATTTGAGGTAATGTCCAGGCTGGGTATTGAGACAGGTTCCTTAGGATTGGGTGCCAGTGCTTGCAGGGCCAGTCTGGGGCAATCAGTATCATTTTTGGCTTCTCTTGTCTGACCTTTAGGAGTACCTTGGGGAGGAGGGGCAGTGGAGGAAAGGCATATACTGTTAAGTTTTTCCAGCTGAAAGATAGAGCATCCACTTTCCATGCTTGCTTGTGATAAGTCCTTGTGCAGAATCTCTGTAGTTGACAGTTGTGAGGGGTGGCAAATAGATCTATGTCAGGGCATCCCCATTTCCTTATTATCATGCTGAAGACTTGCGGATCCAATTTCCACTCGTGGGGATGCAAGAGGTTTCTGCTTAAATCATCTGCCAGAGTATTTATCTTTCCTGGCAGGAATTGTGCCTGCAGATGTACTTGGTAAGTCAATGCTGTGTCCCACAAAGTCATGGCAAGGCTGCAAAGGGGGTAGGAATGAGTGCCTCCCTGCTTGTTTATGTACCACATGACTGTGGTATCGTCCATCTTTATCAGTAGTTGTCCCAGATGAAGTAGATCCTTGAAGGCTGTCAGGGCGTTCTGAACAACTAGCATCTCTTTTTGATTGATATGTAGATGCATTTGGCTTGCGGACCATGTGCCTTGAATACATCTTCCTGCCATGTGGGCCCCCCCAGGCATAATCTGATGCATCTGTTGTTAATGTCTGCCTGGCTGGGGATAAAGTGAATGGCTGTCCCTTGTTGTGGTGACAGGCCTTTGCCCAACATCGAAACTCCTGTTGCAGGCAGGGAATGAGAGTAATTATTGTTTCCAGGCTGTGGCAATGTTGAGTCCAAACACTTTTTAGATACCACTGAAGTTTCCTCATATGCAGTCTTGCATATGGAATTAGCAGAATGCAGGATGCCATGAAGCCCAAAGCCTGCAGAATTTTTCTTGCAGATAACTGGGCCTTTGTTGCCAACAGTTTGAAATAAGTAGTCAGTTGCCTTTGTTTGTCTGGCGTGAGATAAGCCATCTGGGCAGTTGTATTTAAGCTTGCACCCAGGAATATTATCTCTTGAGAGGGTACAAGTTTTGATTTCTTTTTGTACCCTAGTCATGCTAGTAATCTTTTTACAAACGCCAGATGCTGTGGTTAAATGTCCTTGTTCCCTGCTTGAATGAGGCAGTCGTCCAAGTAAGGATATATTTGTATTCCTCTTTGTCTGCAAAATGCAATTACTGGTGCCAGGAATTTTGTGAAGACCCTGGGTACAGTAGATAAGCCAAAGGGCAGTGCAGAGAATTGGTAGTGCATTGAGCCAGCTATGAATCTGAGGTATCTTCTGCATGATTGTCTGACTGGGATATGCAGGTATGCCTCTTTTAGGTCTAAAGTCACAAGCCAAGTCTTCTTGCCCAGCATGGGCAGAAGCTGCTGCAGAGTCAACATTTTGAATTTTGGAATATCCAGATATGTGTTTAGAATAGATAGGTCCAGTATTGGTCTCCAGGCTTTGTCCATTCTGGGCACCAAGAACAGTCTTGAGTAAAATCCTTGTCCCTGCTCTTGTTCTGGTACTTGCTGAATGGCCCTCATGTCCATGATGAAATTTGCTTTTGTGCCTATGCCCATTGATTTATTTGGCAGGTCTGGCAAACCGTGAGCCCTTGGCAGAGTATGAAAGCGAAACTTGTAACCTTGTGACACTATGTTCAAGACCCATTTGTCTTGGGTTATTATGTGCCAATTTTGATGAAAAAATGCTAGTTTCCCCCCTAAAGGTGCTGCCATAAAATAAGTGCTTGGCGCAGGCAGGGGGAAGTCATTGGGACTGTTTCCTGTAAGGCTGTGATTTGTCTTCTCCGCTTTTGGAGGTAGAAGCACCCCATTGTTTAGACCTGTATGTGCCTTGGGGCTGGGACCTGCCTCTAGGGTGTCTGTATCTGCCCCTTTGTGGCCTGTCTGACACTGGAAAGGACCAATTTTTTGTAAGCCAGTGTCTGCTAAATCTTCGAGGCTGTACCTGTAAGAAATCCTTGACTGTTTGCATAGATTTTGCTTTGTCATCCATTTTCTTCAACACCTCCTCTGCTTTAACACCAAAAAAGGTATCATGCTGTAATGGAGCATCTAATAATTCTGCTTTAACATGATCAGGCAGATTCTGTTCCTTTAACCAAGCATGCCTCCTGACGACAGAACCCGTAACAGTGGCCCTGCAGGAAGCCTCCAGAGAATCAAACCCACATTGCAAAGTATGCTTTCCAACTTGTTCTGCTGCATGCAATAAATCCTGCATTTCTTTGTTTTCTGCACATTCAGAATTTATCAACATTTTCTGTTTAAGCAGTGACATAATATACTGCTGATATTTAAGCATATGAAACTGACAACTTAAAGCCCTTATAGCCAAGGTAGCAGAAGTGTAAATCTTTTTCCCCATATGTCCAGTGCCCTAGAATCCCTGTCAGAGGGGGTAGGGTTTTTTGCAGTGGAAGCCTTGACCCCTTTGGGACCCTGAGAGATAGTTTCTGGGTCAGCAGCAGGGTTTTTAAAAAGAAATTTATGTGAATCAGGAACCCTGTTGTATCTGTCTTGCTTAACAGGAGCTGGAGGCAAGGAGTCAGGAGACAGACTGGACTCTGAAAAAAACATCATCTACAATGTCTAACACAGGAAGAATAGCAAGGGGCCTGTGCTGAGGCAGTAATAGGAAGTCTCTGAGCCTTTTCTTAGATTCTGAATAATCTTGGCTCTCACAGTGAAAATGCTCCCTCATGGTATGCAGAGTTTCCCCAAAAGAATAATCCTCAGGAGGAGAGGCTGAAGGGATAGATTCTTCAGCATCAGAATCCTCATAGGGAGGAAGAGAGTATTCCTGATCAGAAGAGGAATCAGATGAAATAGAAACCTGATCTGAAGATTCATATTCTGTCTCTTGCCTAGGCCTCTTATCAGGATGGGAATGGGAACCCTTGATCAAAATAATTAGGTTTTTGGCTATTTTGAGCATCTGTTTTTTAGGCATGGAGGCCTGTCCATGGGGCTGCTGTACTTGTTTTTTGTCTTTAAAGGTGCTTTAGTCTTTGCCTCTGAAGCTGAAGTCATTTTTACATATAATTGTGTTGGCCTGAAAACACCCTCAGAAGCTGATGCCTGCTCAGCGGCTCCAGACCCATCTGAGGGAATAGTTTCTGAGGTTCCAATACCTTGAGTTTCCAGTGGCCTAGTCAGCTCCACGTGGGAGTCGGTAGCGGCCTGCAGCTCTAAAGTAGCGGGCGTCAGGGACTGCACCTCACTGAGAACCGGCGACTGGCTTAGAAGAAGCCTCTTCTTCAGTTTTGGACCTCGGATGCTTGTCCTTTTCTTTTTCCTTGCATTTCTTGTGAACTGCTGTAGTCGGATGGCTATCCGATGACAATGTGTAATTAAATCTTCTGCCAAAATAGTGAAATGCAAAATCGTACCGACGCTTAATAGTGTGTTGGTTAATTCTAACACAGAACCTACAATTAGCAACGTCGTGGTCAGGGCCTAGGCAAGGAATACAGTAGGAATGAAAGTCCTTATGAGGTAATTGCTTCCCACAAGAAATACAATTATTAACTTTTTCTGACATCGGTCTGGAGCAAGAAAAAAGTTTCCCCAACGGGGTACTTAGCTTTAAATGAAGATTTCGGATCTGAAAATCGAACACGAAAATCTCAGGAGTTGACCAACCGGCACTTGCGAACTGCTTTTGCTTCGGGCACCGCGTGGCAAGAAAGACTGAAGAAATGGCGTCGGCTGCATCTTTTATACCCCTGGCGCACTGACATCAGGGAGGAGGCGACAGCAACCGACGCCGGACCTAGACTTTGGAATTCAGGCCGACTGCGGATAGCCTGCCAGCAGGATAACCCAAATGTAATGACTGCAACAGTGAAACACGATGAACATCAAATAATTCAGGGACCAGAAAAGCTGCACTCTCTTATTCAATTAACTTTATTTTTATTAAGCTATCTGCCCGGTGACCACATACCTTTTAATTTCATGTTTCTGTCAGCAGACAATGTCCAGACATCTCAAGATTTATTACCTTCACCTGTAGTCAGCTTGTTTCCATGGAAACATAAGAACACAAAATACAGCTACCCTCAACTGCACACTTCTGTACTCATACTGAACATTTATTTGCTAAAGGAAAACTATTCATTACATTCATAATGGTCTCTTGTTTCTAAAGCCCACTCACTTACACAAAAACTTATTAGATTAAACCAAGGCATTAATCCATTCACCTCTATAAAAGTAAAAGGAAACAGCTCAGTTCTGCATATATCATAATCAGTGCACTTTCATATCCTACCCAACAGCCCAATATTACAGCCTATTAATTTAAACATGCTTTTGTCCAGCTTTTTTTCTCTTTTGACATTGTAATGCCTACCTTTCTTGAAACTTACAAAGAAAAAAGTACTTTTTTTATTATCATCACATACAAAAATCACTGGAAATGATTTACAATACAACATGCAATTTATATCATGAAATGTTTTATACAAATACTGTTAATGACAAAAATTGTTTTAATTAGTTACTTTTTCTTTTTTTCCCTTTAGTGCCCTTTCAAACAATAGATAACATTAAGTGGGGTATATGCCTTTTAGTCTCCCCACATGTTTAGCAAAGTCAACAAATGTCCAGTCTTTATCACTTTAACGTGTAAAGGCAAGTTTCACATGTGACTGACGTTTTGCAGTCTCACATTTAGTCACTAATTTCAATGTTGCTTTATCACTTTAACGTGTAAAGCCAAGTTTCACACGTGATTGACATTTTGCAGTCTCACATTTAGTCACTAATTTCAATGTTGCTGGTCTTCTTCCTATTCATCTCCATCTCTTAACCCCAGAACATAGTTCAAGTCACAGTCAACTCCTATGCTTTTTATGCCTCTCAAGTAATTTCCTTTGGGACATTGGAAAAGGTTTCACTAGCAAAGTCTCTCTATGAGAATAAGAAGCTGAGTCCTCTTCTGTTTGATGACTCACTTTTTATTTGAGAAGCTTTATTTTTTTTTCCTTAGCCTGTTCTGCATCAAAAAGCAATTTTGATCCTCCAGAAAAAAATATTCTGAAGACATCTGGGTACAGCTGTTCGAATCGCACACTTGCCTATCAACATCTCCTGAATGTTGGGATATATTTGCTTCTCTTCTGTCTGGTATACAGTGAATAATCATTTTTCACAAACACTCTTCCATGTCTATTTTTTAATACTTTGCTCTTTTGTTACAGTTTTGTCAGGTTCAACTCTTTCTGCTGGTATGACTGGCCTTTACTAATACAGGTCTTAGTTGCTTTCTAATGGCCAGATTTGGAGCATACACGTGAGATGGTCTTTCAATTAACAAATCCTGTTGTGGAATATCGGACCATATACTAACTTGTGCTTTCATAAAGTTAATACAGTCTGTTCCTTCCAGTTTCTCTGGTACAGTAGTAAATCTAAGGTAGTACACCGAAGCGGTTATAATTGCTTAGTGGTGATTGTGATGATGAAAGTAATTGACTGTCATTTGCTCTGTTTAAACCATCATCTCTTAAAAAACTAAGGTATAAAATTCATCATAGAACATCCAAACCCTCAGACTTCCGGTGACTCCCACAGCCCAGATCTATAACATCCAGACTTTCACAGCTTCTGGGGCATGTCTTGTTGCACAGTGTTAAAAAACTTTGTATATACAGTAAATGAAATAAAAGTGCAGATGAAGCAGAGTGCAGCTAAACTACTGAGCAAAGACATAATGAAACACTGAAGTAAGGAAAGCAACCACTCCATGTTTTCATTAATTAGTTTATTAAACTTAAGATCCTCAGCTGGGTTATCCATGCAGTACATATCAAACACAGTTTGCAGTTTTACACAAGGAAAATATTTCTTGCATGAAAGGAAAGGGAATACTAGCAATGCAACACAAAGAGCAGAGAAGATGTGAATGAAGTGTAGGAATGACTGGAGTTAAGATGATGAAACAGTTTCTGAGTATAACACTGTGAAAAGAACAGTGAAGAAAAAAGGTCTCAAAGTACAAAACAGTGTTTCTTTAAACAATATTATGATGTACTGTAAACAAACCATATTTCCTGGGACTGTGCAGTAGATGCTGAAATTAGATGACGAACAAACATTCTTGAAGTTCTGCTGTGCCTTTTTCCCACTGGACAAGGGAAATGCAGATTTGCATTATAAATTGAATCCAGGAATGGAGTATCTTTGACAGCCATGTTTGACTCACTGGCACTGCATTGGTTCTCCATACCACTGTACTGGATATTCTTCAGTGCCATTGTAAGTTTTGGAAGGAAGCACATCATGTCTCTGAAAAAAAATTTCAGCTGTTTTTTTCGAAGGTGGTCTTGGCAAACAGTTTTCGTTCCCCCCCCATTTGCTGGAATTATCTTCAATGACTCGACAGGAATCCGTTTTGGAACAATACGTAACATAAAAAAATTCCTATTTGAAATCAATCCACTTACATTAACATATGAGCAATCTTTTATTCATCAAATTATGGCCAACATTCTGTGAATCGTGTGCTGACGGCGGTAAGAAAAATATGCATCAAATGGAAAGAAAGTAAGTAATTCAACATGAAAACACAGTCAATTTGCTGCCCAAAACCTGGAGTTTGCCATGTGTAGTGTGACTCATTAGTAGGTGGTAACAGCTGGGTCATCTTTAGTAACAGAAAACATTGCTGACAGTATCTCTGCACATCATTTCACATGAGATGCTTTTAGAACTGCTTCGGCTGGAGCGTCTTCTGTGCGGAGTCTGCATGTCCTCCCCACGGTCGAGTGACTTTAAAGACATACAGGTAGGTGCGTGCGTGTGTGGGTGGGTGTGCCTTCTTTGAAGGTTAGGTACCAGGCTGACAACTCAACACTGTAAAAATTCACTGCCAATCATTAGCAGACTGGTGTTCTGCTGTGGCGACCCCTAACCAGGAAAAGCCGAAAGACAGCTTTTGTCATGAAGCAAGTGGTAAATAGCGAACAAATACACAGGTTACAGAAAATTTTAGATGAGCAGAATGGCAACAGAATAGCATAGTGAATGTAATTAGTTATACTCAGCTGTGTGGGGACATGGTGTCTGGGTGGAATAGGGCAGGAAAAGACCTTGCAGAAAGGAAATATATGAACATCAGGTATATTGTGGTACGTTAAACACACTAAGTAGCACACCAACTAGGATTGTGGGGGAAAAAAAAGTCATTCCAGAAAAAGTAAACATGCAGTGAAACTTTGGCTTTCTTTCAGACACTTAATGAAATCCACTATTACCATAGCTTATAAACGACTGAAGAAGCATAACACAGAATGTGTAATGTGACAGTGGTGATGTTTACTGAAACATAGGATTAAAGGGATAGGGAAGTAGTACAAGTTCAGTTAGTGGAACAGGAAGGGGCTGCTGCATGCCTCAGTTCGCTGATGACTGTAACCCTCAAGAAAGCAGTTTCCCTCTGAAAGTACACACAGCGGTTTCTCATTCTTGGGCTCCCAGGACATTAGCACTATCTCATGATCAAGATAATCAAGAAATTTGGTTTGCCGAAGAGTGATTTTCCTATCATTTATCAAATCAGCTGCAGAGCAGAACAACAGCAAGAGAGAATATATAATGAAAAAAAATAATTAAAAGATAAGGAATAGAAAGTTGGTCAAGTTTTGTTTGCAAAATTACAAAACAGTGCAGCACTACAAGTGGGGAAGAACACATCGGTTATGAAACAAAGATAGATGCTCAGTCATAGATCACGGTTGCAGTAGCCTAATCTAAATGGGTCCTACTCCTAAGAACCAGACAGATTGCTAAACTGAAGGTGCTTGCCACATGCCCCATATGCTTCAACTGTCAGGAAATTGAGCAGAGATCCATATAAGGACAGTTGGAACACAAAAAACTTTACAGCTGTTCTACTGTGGAAGAGTATTCCTTCTGCAGGCACTGTGCGGTTAGCGAATCTTCACTGCTGGGGAAAAAGCTAAATCTAATTTTATTTTTCTAAAGAAAACTTGTGTTTTTTCTGACTGAAATATATGAATTTGCTAGAAATCTTTTTTTTCAGTCTGTCATTGCATTTCTAAGGAAACATATGTGTAAAGCTTATATGAACATTTAGTTATAAAATTTCTGGTTTTGACAGGATTTTTTTCTCATGTTTTTTGTACTGCCGACAGGATACTGAGCTTTTGGGGGACTGTCATTGGTTTACTTATCTAAAATCCACTTGTTTCCTACTGTACATTGTTCAGCTTGCCCAAGCTTTTAATGTTTCTTTCTTGGCTTACTGATGGAGCAATTCCCAGTTTCTATGGTTTCAGCTTCCTCTGCCTAGTAAAATCTATTACACCTCAGCCACTGTTGGGTGATTGCTGTGGCTACATGTTCCTCCTCAGACCACTCATTTTTTCCTTAGTACTCTTGGTAAAGCATATGCAGCCACCAAAGAAGGTCTCTGATGGACAGAGGTAGTCAGTAAATCTTGCTCAAACTAACACAGCCTTCCCTTATAATAACTTCTTAGATTCTAGATAACAATTACAGAATAAGGCCACCATCCATAAAGCTTATAAGCTCCTACTCAGTCTAAAAATGAATAACAAACAATGGCTCCAACTGATATGAGAAAGGGATTTGGAGTTTTCTACATCTTGTACTATCTTGGAAAAGATCCTGTTGATTCGCAAATATGCAACCGAATCAAACAGGTTTTGTTTTTTTGGCTGGCAATGCTAGTTTAAATATTTTTATAGATCAGTTACACTATCTCAAAATTTCTTGACTTTTTCGTGTTGACAATATTTATGGCCAGAGCCTGCAGACTGGACTTACATATTTTGGGAATGCATATTTTGGCCCAGTGATTTGTTGCATCAGATTTTTGATGTACAGTCCCCTTTCATCCACAAACATTTTATTAGATTTAACAAAACACCACAGTTTGTCTGAGCCCCAGATGGCTGAATTTTTAATATGTGATGTTTCTAGCTAAAAAAAAATATATATATATATATTACTAAAAAATGGAAGCAGACAGCCCCTCAAGAAAAAAAAAATTAAAAAACTATTTTATGAGATGGCAAGGAGTGTATTTATTAAACCACTGATATTTGGTTAGCTGTTTTTGAATCTAAAGACCTTGATATACAGTATAAAGTGGATGGAATATATTGTTATCTGGTCTTATTTAAGTAAAATAGTTACTAAGTTGATGCTGTTATTCTAATAAACTGTTAACTGTTAAACATGTAAAAAAATCAAATTATAGACACTTTAATGGAGTGATTTCTTGTGAAACCCTTTCTGTTTTTCAAAAGAAAATGATAGATAAAACAAAGGCAATTAAAACAAATTTCAAATAAATTGCGAACACTGAACGAGGACAGTACTTAAAAAAGGATAAATGTCTATATGGAAAATTATGTGATGTAATCAAAATGGGAGTGGCATTCTAAATGATACTTTAACTCCATTGAAATCAGTAAGTACCAGGAAGAAAATAACTGTATGAGTAACATAAATGTTCAAGCATTATATGTAACAGGGGGAACTATACTGCATGCATGATGAAATTCCCATGTTTTCAAACTGCAACCTGAGTTATGTTGTTTTTAATAAATGTTCTATGACACTTGAGAAGAAAAGGGGGGGGGACAAATGAATTTTAAGTGAAAAATGAAACTAATATAATATGTGATAGAAACTCTATAAAAGTAGTTCTTTACGATGCATGCACTAGGTCTAGGAATTCAAAGTTAATGACACAAGTATGTGGACTGAAAGTCGGCTAATTAGAAGATTCATAAAAATAATGCACTGGAAACATTGACTGAGAGAAGTTTTTTTTAAATGCAGAAAAATATACGTATAGGCAAGGATGTTTGGTATAATTAAAATGTAGGATAAATATTTGAAGATATTTTAAAACAGTGCAATCAGTTAAATATCAGTGAGAATATCACTAGTTTGTATAATTCTGTATGCTGTTTGGTTAAAGTCACATTTGTTATCAGACTTTGGAATAAGAGATACACAGTCTGTAGACAGACTCATCATCTGTGCTGTAGGAATGCAACTTCCCTTCCTTAACAAGTAGCCTGCTAATTTATATCATACAAGCTAATCTTCTCCATGCTGATTACCTAAAACAGTAGCCTCACTCCAAATATAACATAATGTAGCATCTATATCTTAAATGTATATATTGTAATATAGTTTTCAAACTATCCCATCTTTCCACTTTCTGGTGGTGATTCCCTCTTCTAGCAACTCATAATGTTTGATGCTACTTAACTAAAAAACTTCCACATCTCACATCCTATTTGGTGATTTTTCCACTCCACCTTTTCTAGTTCTTAACTGTCTGTCTCAATTCTATACTTTTTAAATAATATACTTTCCACCTTTACTCAACTCCTCAATGCAAATTGTATTTACAAATATGAGTTTATAACTACATTCAAATGGATAACTACATCCAAATGTATTACAATTGTTATGTATAACCTTGCACATCACTGCAACTAATCCTCAGTTCAACTTGTCCCTGTTCTAGTATAAAAGTATATATGTGATGCATGTTCTACTATTCTTTTTGATTGTACCTTACTAGGTTTTACTGTGTAATCTTTACTTTGTTGCTTATTGTTACTGTGTATTATGGAGCTTTTCTCCCCGGGCCTCCACTGAAAATGGGCTCCATGAGCCCAGTGGACCTACCAGGTCATCAAACTGGAAATAAATAAATAAAATCTAGTGAAAATTAAAGGGCAAGTGTTAAAATGTGCACTGGCTGTAGACATGAAAAAACTGCAAAACCAAACACACAAAGTGAAGAATGCCACCTAGCAACTCAAGGACAGAGGCACAGCATTTGCAGACAACATAATAACCAGTTTATTTAGCGTTTTCACGTAATAAATATCCAGACTTCCTCAAAATGATTAATCAGTATAAAAACACAATTTATTACCAAATAGTCAGCTGACACATCTCACAACCCACAAAACTAATTTGTTAACAATTACATTTTAAAATAAGTTACCATAAAAATTTCTACTATGTCTTGCCTTTTATGTGGGTATGACCACTGGATAATTATCTACCAGGACATCCCATACATACAGTCACATAAACAACTCCTAATGAATTACAATGGTAGTCTGCCTTAGTATATAGTGTACTGTTATTGTGTGACAAAAATAAAAAGGACCCTAAATTAATAAACAAACATCACTGACAATAGCTACATTTAAATGCACCTTTTTTATATGTAGCAAACTGACCTTAGTATTATCTATTTCTAACATTTTCTTAAGATTACATCATCTTTTCTAAGAAAAAAATGGTCATTCACCCAAAACAGAATACAGGTCACTATTCCCTTTGATTATATTCCAAGTGTTCAAAGTAACCATTTTAATGTTAGAACTATCCATCAAAATGTCTAAACTTAGAGAAATACCAAATGCCAACTTAGTTACAGATAGTTTGGTATTGGTTCCAGAGAAAAGAACAGGTGGAAGTAAAGAATTTCTTTTAACAAAAATCTCATAAGCAACCTGCATCAAAAGGTTAACAGTGTAACCTTACTCAACAAATAACCCAGTAATATATTTTCTTGATAATACACATCACTAGTAGTCAAATGTGAGGCACTAATTAATTAACTGTCCCCAAGAATGTTCCTTTCTATAAGTAATGGATGTTTACTTTCAACATGAGCATAATTAATTACAAACATGACTTTTCAATGTACCTTGCTTCAAATTTACAATTAAACTCATCTATATCCAAAACAATGTCTAAAAAGGAAAGAATATAACCATCTGACCCCATAGAATACCGTAAAAAAGAAATACCATGGCTTCATTCTCGACTAAAGTATTGCAATTCCAAACTAGACACCTTCCACATGACAAGTAAATCATCAACAAATCTTTTATAACAACAGCATTTAAAACATAATGAAATATTCCTTAGGAGTGCCTTGTCCCACCATCCTAGCACACTAGGTTACCAAATGAAGGTGTGACTGTCATCCCCATAGTGACCCCTTTCATTTGTTGGCAATATTGAAAATTAAAGCAAACCAAGCAGAAACTTCCCAGCATGGAGGGTGTGAAGTTCACTCCTTGAAATATGTTATGCACCTAGTTCACTAATAAAATTAAAACTTTAAAATGTATATTACAAAATAGTGAAATAGTAGGTAGTCCACAATTGAGTTAAAAATGAAATATCCTTTACTGAACCACACATACAAGCGATCCTAGCTGAGTATAATGAAAAGCATTAAAGACATTCATTAATTTATATTTAATCAGGTTATTTGGAGCAGGGGAGTGGATACAGAGGGTGGTTCTGTTAAGAGCAATAAAAGCATTAAACTCATTCCTCTAACCAACTCCCCCTCTTCCCAATTAACACCATAATGTAAATTGAAATTGTGCTACCATAGAACTGAAAATTAAAAGCTAGAGACAAATTAATGTATATAACATAAGAACAGCTTATTGAGGCTAACCTACTAATCCAAACTTTATTAATTAAGAAACCAACTCATTAACAAAATGACTAATTAACTAACAAAAAGATCTACCACTAAACATCTATCAGAACAAATATTAGTAACTTATAACCTGAAACACTTTTAGCAAAGATCTCTTTTGTATCAAATAGATAATCAGTTGGGGAGTAAAACAACATAATATTAATTAAAGTATGTAAATCTACAAGTGAACACCTAAGGAGACTGAAAACCATATCTATAATTGCTAAGGTGGAAATACAGTGAAAATGTTAGAAATAAAGCATTAAGGCTATGAGGATCTGTTTAAGTGTGGCATCCACCTAAGAAAGCACTTTGTTTAAATGAGCAAAAGTATCATAAAACAGTACCAATGTCAGTTATTTTCACTGTAAAATATTTACAATGTTTGATATTTGTTTATAACAATATTAACATGTATGATATTAGCGTGTAATGTCAGCATTAATCACTCCCATATCAGACTTTTAATACTGTTTTAAACAGTGAGGCAGTTTTCTGAGTTCTAGTATGCTTTTTATTGAGCAATAATAATTAAGCCCCGGTTTTCTAAAAGAGTTCAGTTTCAGCTGCCACAGTAGTTCACGTTTTTCCAAAAGATTAGGGATGTCTCCTTCCAGTTCCAAAAGGTCCACACAATTAATAATTTGAAATTTAAAGCTAGTGTGTCTGTTGTAAACCTGCAGGTGCTGAGCCAGTGCATTATTCTTGCACTTAGCTCTAATTTCAGAAAGATGGCCAGAAATCTTTCATTTAAGTCTATTGAGCATTTTCCCCACAAAAAATGCTTCACAGTCATTGCACCTTGCCCTGTAAACCACCTGCTTGAGTTACAGTCACCTCCTGTGTTGTTTTTTAATCAGTTTCTTTAAAGAAGGGCAGAAAAACATGTCTCCCTCCGTATGTGCTGACAAAAACACAGTTGGCTCCACATTTTTTGGTGTACGTGTCCAATGGTCTCGGTCTACCTTCACCCAACTCCTGATGTTTCTGGTTTTCCTACACACAAAGGAAGGAGTTTCTCCAAGGCTGTCCATTAGATACGAGCTTTCAATAATTATGGACCAGTTCTCTGTATTATTAATGATACTGTAACAGTCAACACTAAAAGTCAAGATACAACTGCCTTTAGATTTCTTGTCCACAGGTTTCTTTAAAACCCTTCTATAAGGGCTGTTAAGTGCTGGTGAATTTGTACCTTTTAGTTCAATTATAGGTTCTAGAATGCTTCTTAACATATTTCTCTTGTATCCCCTCACCAAAAAATCATTTTCAAGATAATTTAGGTTCTTAAGGAAGGGTTTGGTTTTCGTGGTGAGCCTGGGCAATCTGTAGCCCTGGGACTTAACACTATATTTTGTCCTGGTGGGATGCAGACACTTATTATGTAGCAGGTGGCTTACTCTGGTAGGTTTTGTGTAAAGATTTGTGTCCATTTTACCTTCGGTCAAGTCTTTAGTAATTTGCATATCTAAGCCTACTGAGGTGAGGCTGTGAGAAGAAGTGAAATGCAGGAAGCTGGTGGTTTGATTCAGACAGTTGATAAAATCTTCTAATTTAGTACTGTCTCCTTTCCACACAATAAAGATGTCATCAATAAAGTGCAGATACACTGTGATATGTTGCATGTATTCTCTGTTGTTAAAAACATAATCCTCCTCCCACTTGCCTAGGGCTATGTTCTCTAGACTAGGGGCCACAGCTGCCCCCATGGTTATACCAGTCTTTTGTTTATAGTAATTTACATTAAATATAAAAAAAAAGCAAAGCATCATATCTAAAAATTTACCTGTTCTTTCATGTTGTGCTGATGTTCCATTGTTGTTTTTCCTGAACAAATCAATCAATGTTTTAATACAATAATTATGTGGAAGTACAGTATATAATGATTCAAAATCTATTGTTCATAAAATGCTATCAGCATCAATTGTAACAATGTTTTTATTTTCATTAAAACATTATTTGAGTCTTTTATGTGTGAAATGTTCTTCTCGGCCAGAGAATGTTAACAAAAAATCCAGGTAGATGGTAGCAGCTTTGGTCAGGGCCCCCCCCCCCCAACTTGGAACCACTGGTCTATAAGGAGGGTTTTTCTCTATTTTTATGTGGCTTATGGATTCCAAAGAATTTTTGTCTGTTGATAGTCAAACAAGTTATCTGTTAAGAAAAAGCATCATCATAAAGTGCAGTCAAGGCTGTGTACCAGTTGTATGATGCCTTAATCTCTTCTAAAGTTAAAGATTTATAATAGTTAGTGTCACTCAACATTTCTGTCCTCTGGCTATAGCTGCTGGTATCAGTAACAATAATACCCCCTCCGTTCTCAGCCTTCATAACCCATCTAGAAATATCTCTGTCTAGTTCTAACATGTTTTTTTCCTCATCTTTGCTAAGGTTATAGAACTTTCTCCATGCTTTTTTGCAGTACTTTCCTGATGTCAATTTCACATTTGACCTCAAAGGTTGCTAAAGATTGGTGTAGGGAGGGCAGTAACTACTGGGGCTTTTTACTGTTTCTTCAATAGTTTTTTTTTCCCTCAGTGGTATCAGATTTGCCATGGTACAGAACTTTCAGATTCAATTTCCTGACACAGGATTTTAAATCAAGCAGCACCTGTGCTGTGTCAGACCTGCAGTGGGGAACAAATGTTAACCCCCTTGAAAGCACACTAATCTGAATGTCAGTAAGTTCTTTTTTGGAGTGACTCCACACAACAAGGTAAGTTAATAGCGTGGCTTATTTCTCTGTCTGGTTCTAGGTCCTGTGGTGTAGCTGGGCTCTCCCAAGTATTTAATTTCCCTCACTCCTGTCCATTGCTCGGCTCTCTCTTCCAGAAGGGCTCTGGCTGGGGTTGGGATTGTTGAAACTCCTCTTGTGCCCCTCTGAAGTCTCGAGGGATTGTAGTGGTAGTCTTGCTGGTGACTCTGATAGTATTGTTCTCCTCTGGAGCTCTGACATTGATCCTGGTAATGGTATTGGTACTGGTCCTCGCATAAAAGGACTATTTTGAGAACAAATTTACTGACAACAAAGTGCAGATAAAAAGAGACTGCCTAGGGGATTGCGCCTTAACAAGAAGCCTGTGTGGAATAATATGGATGAAACCCTGACAGCTGAATGGTTGGATACCTTAACTAATGCTAGCTACAACCTCATAAGACTGCGCCTTAAAAATTACCAGGCTAAACAGGAATCAACTAAAGCTACAATCTCAGAGCTGGACACGGCTACATTAAATGAGAACCACCAAGACCCTGATGCAAGGTTTGATTCTCTGAGAAAGAGGGTAAAAAACTTTGAACAATCCATTAAAGAATGTAAACTGAACAGGATGAAAAGGGATCAGAATGATAATGATGACCCTGAGAGATTTAATAAGACGAAAAACAAGAATAAAGACAGAATGCTTTAACTACAGCAACACTAGACATGGTAGCAGGAGATTTAATAGAGACTACAAAGAATACCACCAGCAGTGCAGCAGGTTTTTCGAGAGGGAAATCGATGCAAAGAAATGGACAGAGGCATGACATGGATGGGTACAATGTCCTCCACCGCCACCATCTTCACAAATACCCTTGGCTACCAGCACACCTCGGAGGTCCAACGAGGGGCAGGGTTACCCAGATCAGCACCAGACCAAGAATCACAGAATGGACCAGAACTGTCAGAAAGATATGGTAGACAAACACCTGAACCAGAACCAACACCAGATCCAGAAGAGAGAGGACAACCAAGAACAAAGACAGCACAGCTACCAACAGCAGCATCTGGAATAACGAGACCCACACGACCAATAGAGACATTACCATCAGTAGAGACATCAACCACAACACCAACAACAGGACCAGTACCAATACCATTACCAGGACCAAGGTAAGTGTTCCAGAGGAGGACAATACAATCAGAGTAACCAGGAAGATTACCACTAATTTCCTCCGAGACTCCAGAGGGCACAAGAGGAATTTCAACAATCCCCAGACAGAGCCCTTCTGGAAGACAGGAGAGCCAAGCAATGCACAGGAGTGAGGGAAATTAAATACTTGGGGGAGCCCAACTACACTACAGGACCCAGAACCAGATGGAGAAACCAGCCATGCTATTAACTTACCCTGTTGTGTGGATGTGTGGAATCATGCAAAAAAAGAACTTACTGATATTCAGATTAGTGTGCTTTCAAAGGGATTAACCTTTGTTCCCCACTGCAGGTCTGACACAGTACAGGTACTGGTTGATTTGAAATCCTATGTCAGAAAATTGAATCTGAAACTACTGTACCATGGAAATCTGATACCACTGAGAAAAAAACCCACTGAAGAAACAATAAAAAGACCCAGTAGTTACTGCCCTCCCTTACAGCAAACTTTAGCTGCCCTTGAGTTCAAATGTGAAATTGACATCATGAAAGTACTGCAAAAAACAGCAAGGGGAAAGGTTCTACAACCTTAACAAAGGTGAGAAAAAAACACTGTTAGAGCTAGGCAGAGATAACTCTTGATGGGTTAGAAAGGCTGACAACAGAGGGGGTACTGCTGTTACTGATACCAGCAGCTATAACCAGAGGATAGAAGAAATACTGACTGATACTAACCTCTTATGAATCTTTAACTTTAGAAAAGATTAAGGCATCAGCAACTAGTACACAGCCTTGACTGCACTTTATGATCATGGTTTGTTAACAGGCAACTTGTTTGAGTATCTACAGACACCTTCCCTCGCTTGCCTAAACTCTCTGGAATCCCTAAAAGCCATATAAAAATAGAGAAAGCCCTCTTTACAGGCCACTGGTTGCAAGCGGGGGGGTATCTGACCAAAGCTGCTGCCATCTACCTGGATTTTGTGTTACAACTTCTGGCCGAGAAAAACATTTCACACATAACATACACTAATTACTGTTTAAGGAAAATAAAAAAAGATGTTACAATTGATGCTGATAGCATTTTATTAACAACAGATGCTGAATCATTACATACTGTACTTCCATATAAATATTGTATTGCAACAGTGATTGACTCATACAGGAAAAAAAACAATGGCACACCAGCACAACACGAAAGAACAGGTAAACGTTCAGATATGGTGCTTAGCTACAATTTTTTATGTCTAATGGAAATTGGTATAACCATGGGGGCAGCTATGGCCCCTAGCCTAGCCAACAAAGCCCTAGGCAAGTGGGAGGAGGATTATGTTTTCAGCATTTCACCTCTTCTCACAGCTTCATCTCAGCAGTCTTCTTAGATATGCAGATTACAAAAGACTTAGACCAATGTGAAATGGACACAGATCTTTACAGAAAACCTAATAATTACATAATAAAAGTCTCAATTCCACCAGGTCAAAATATAACATTGTTAAGTCCCAGGGCTACAGGCTGGCCAGGATCACCATGAAAATGGAATCCTTCCTTAAAAATCTAAAAGACCTTGAAAATGATTTTTTGGTGAGGGGATACGAAAGCAATATGTTAAGAAGCATTCTGGAACCTATAACTGAACTAAAAAGTTCAAATTCACCTCCACTTAACAGTCCTTACAGGAGGATTTTAAAGAAACCTATGGACAACAAATCTAAAGACAGTTGTATCTTGACTTTTAGTGTTGACTATTACAGCATCATTAAAATTATTACAGAGAAATGGGCCATAATTACTGAAAGTTCACATCTAATGGACATCCTTGGAGAGGTACCTTCCTTTGTGTATAGAAAAGCAGAAACATCAGGAGTTGGGTTGAAGGTAGGCCCAGACCACTGGATACATGCACAAATAAGTGTGGAGCCAGCTGTATTTTTTGTCAACACATACAGGAGGGAGACATGTTTTTCTGCCCTTACTTAAAGAAACTGATTAAAATCAACACAGGAGGTGACTGTAACTCAATGCAGGTGGTTTACAGGGGAAGCTGCAATGACTGTGAAGCGTTTTATGTGTTGAAAATGCTCAACAGACTTAAAAGATGGATTTCTGGCCATCTTTCCGAAATTAGAGCCAAGTCCAACAATAATGCACTGGCTCAGCACCTACAGCTTCACAAAAGACACATTTGCTTTAAATTTCAAATTACTGAACATGTGGATCTTTTGGAACTGGAAGGCGATATCCCTAATCTTTTAGAAAAACATGAACTATTTCTGCCTATCCCTTTTACTTCCTTGTTTTACTCTGACTCCTTTAAATACCATCCGTGCAAATGATTTACTTACATTTTCCTCCAGCCCACCACTACAGACCTACCTCACTAACATGATCATCATTAATGGAAAATGTAACTGTGAAACAGCAGGAGTAGTATATGCTGCTTTATGCCAATGTTGCCAAAGCTACTATATTGGTAAAACTGAAAGAATGTTTAAGCAGAGAATTTATGAACACCAATGCCAAATGTGTAGGGGAAATACCACAAATGCTTTGGCTAGACACATTTTAGAACACCCCATGCATAAATTCCAGTTTACACTATTACAACAAATAGTTAGGAACATTAGAGGTGGGCCCTGGGAATTAAAACTTGAAGAACAGGAACATGTTTGGCAAATTAAAACATATGCACATGTTCCACCAGGGCTTAATGAACACTGCTCGATAAAATGTATTTTGAATTTGAAAGCTCTTCAAAGATGACATGTGGTTGTATAACAGCTTTTCTATTAGTTGAATGAATTTATAAATATTTATTTATACATATTTATCTTTATACATTCATACGAATTTTATATTTCCACTTGTTTGAGCTGTTTAAGTTATCATATAGCATTTAGTAGTATTTAGATTAACTTATACACATAAGAAAATTAAGTAATAAGACTGATGTGTTGCGGTTTTAAAATTGTTGCTGATTGTTAAAAAAAAAAGCATTTATATTTATTCACATATACATTTTACCTTGTATAACACTGGCTCTTTAAATTTCTTAAGTTATGTTAATTGGTTTTATAATTAATTATCTCATCTTAAATTGATAAGTGTTATTTTAACTGAGAACTCTTGGGGTTTCTTTGTCTGAAGAAGTTCATGCATTTTCTGAACGAAAGCGCTAACAAACTGGTTGGAATTCTACAGCTTGCTGCCTAGTTCTGTTTTTGGTTACAAGTTTATTTATTATTTATTTATTTTTTATTTTTTATTATTTATTTGTTACTATTTTTTTGTGTTTCTTCCACTACCATTGCCTGGTTGTCTAGTTATCTTACTGATCAACTACAACTAGTAAAGTGTCTCTCTGCTCTCTCAGCCCCTCTCCCCATCAAAATGGGTGTTCCCCAAGGATCTATTCTTGTTCCATTACTTTTCAATATCTTTACTAACCTACTCTATACCTCCTGCACTCAATCATCCCTTGTCCAAAATGTTGATGACTCAATGGTCATCACCATTGCAGACACACTCACCAACCTAATTTCTGTTAATAAGACATCCTTTAACTCAGTTGAAAAGTAGCTCTCTAATAACCAGCTAATTATGAATCCTAAAAACTTAACTCCTACATTTTCTTTCTAAAAACTTAAACCACCTTAAATCTACTTTTTCTATTAATTCTCTAAATAACACACACAACACAAAACTCTTAGGTGTCATTATAGATGACCAGCTAAAATTTGATTTGCATGTGAACAACTGTATTAAGAAAACCCATCAAAACTTGGTCTCTTATAAAGAAATAAAAAGGTCCTCACCAGCAAAACTAAAGTATCCCTCTCACATGCATACCTGCTATCAAGCCTACTGTACAGCTCTGAAATCTTCACAAACCTCCAAACTTCTCTCCTAAGTTATCAACTACCTATAACAAAGTGGACAGATTTGCAGCAAACCAAAACTACAGATCCCATCATTGTCTTTCTCTAAAAAACTTAAACTGGCTAGAATTACCCCACAAGCTTCTCCTCTATCAGCTTCAGATTATCCACTCTATATTGTACCATCATACTGTCCCAACCTATCTCCTCTAATCTCTTTCTACATGCCTTCTAGGACTCTCTAACGCTCAGACCAAGATTTACTACAAATCTATAGACCAAAAAACAAAATTGGTCAAAACCCCTACAGCTACTATCCTACCTTATCCATGGAAATTAGGTCTCTCAAAAAACTCAAAGAATTTATATCACTCACCAAAGAATACTTGAAAAGTCACTGGTTATGTCACTGTACTCAACCGCCTTAATCTATCTGCCTTTCTTACGATAGCCTACTGTCTGCAATCTTCTGCCTTCAGGTCTTTTGTTTGTTCATTTGTTTCTACACCTAACTTATATTAAATGGCAACTTGACTCTGTAATTAATTTTTATGATTTGACTGTTGCAACTGAAAGTGTTCTTGTTATTTTTTAAATTTCTAAGTTTTATCACTTTTATTGTAAATCTGTGGAGCTTTTCTCTTCAGGCCTCCGCTGAAAAAGGGACATCAGCTCAGTTGGAAAATCCGGTCAACAAATGCAAAACAAATAAAAATAAACTACTGTGGCAGCTGAAACTGAGCTCTTTTAGAAAACGGGGCTTAATTATTATTGCTCAATAAAAAGCATACTAGAATTCAGAAAACTGCCTCACTGTTTAAAAGACTATTAAAAGTCTGACACTGGAGTGATTAATGCTGACATTACATAGGTTGGTACTGAGCTATCTGCCCAAAGGCATATATTAGCCCAGCCACGTTGTGTGGTATTCACCACCCCTTTAGTAGTTCCCTAGACCCTTGTACTAGCAGCTAGTACCCTTGGCCCCTATCTAGTAGTGCTGTTGGTGTTATCCCCGGTGTGAACTTTCTGTTACCCATCCACTCATCAAGATTCCTCTTGAACAGTGATAGTGAGGGGCTCTATCTTATGTAGATCGAGACCCTGTTCATTAGTAAGGGAAGTCTCTGCGAAGGGAATCTATCCCTCCAGCATGTTCTATTCATTGTTGTGTTGAGGTTTATATCCCTAGAGCGTGTAGCTTGAGTAGATTTGGTTTTGCTAAGATGGAGCATGTTCAACAATTCTGGGTTGGACATGATTCTGTACATTAGACAGAGATCGCCTCTGAGAAAGCGGTATGCAACAGAGAACAGTCTTAGCTTTTTCAATCGTGCTGCATAGGGCAACTGTTTGAGGCCAGTAATTCTCTTGGTTAGGTACCTCTGTGGTCTCTCCAGCTGCTGGAGATATCTAGCCAGGTACATTCCAATTGGTGCATTGTACTCAATAATGGGTCTGATGAGGGAAGAGTAGAGGGGCACCATTACATCCTTAGATCTTGATGCGAACCCTTTCATGATCAGATGGGTCACATAGAAGGATTTTCTCACCACTTTGGCAAAATGGTTATCAAAGGAAAGCTGGCTATCTACTTGGGTCCCTAGATCCCTTATTTCTTCTTCAGATTTCAGGGGCTTACCTCCTATGTTGTAGTTTGCGGGTACTCTGATTTTTCATAAGGGGATTACTACGCATTTTTTTTGCATTTAGCTTGAGACCATGGCTTTGATACCATGCATAAGTCTCATTTAGGCCCTTCTGGAGGACCTCCATGTCGGCCAGAGACTCTATTATAGCACCCAGTTTGCAGTCGTCCACAAACTTAGGCAGCCACAGCCCTTCCGTGCTTGCCTGTACTTCTGAAAAGTATATGCCAAACAGGAGGGGCCCCAGGACAGAGCCCTGAGGCACACCACTCGTTACTGGCAATACATGCCAATATTATACATATTATTATTATAAAAAAATCAAACATTGTAAATATTTTACAATGAAAATAACTGACATTAGTACTGTTTTCTGACACTTTAAAACTCCATGCTTTCTTAGATGCCACGTATAAACAGATCCCAAGGGCCTTAATGCTTTATTTCGAACACTTTTCACTGTATTTCTACCTTAGCAATTTTAGCTATTGTTTTCAGTCTACTTAGGCGTTCACTTGTAGGTGTATACACATGTTCATTAATATTATGATATGTTTTTTTACACACAAACCTGATGAAGTATTTATTTGGTATGAAAGCAATCTTTGTTAAAGGTGTTTCAGTTTATAAATTACTAATATTTACTCTGATAGATGTTTAGTGGTAGATATTTTTGTTAATTAGTCATTTTGTTAGTGAGTTGGTTTCTTAATTAAAGTTTGGATTAGCAGGTTAGCCTTAATAAGCTGTTGTTTCGTATACTTTAATTTGTCTCTAACTTTTAAGTTTCATTTCTAAGGTAGCACAGTCTCAGTTTACACTATGGCGTTAAGGGAGAAGGGGGGCTCGGTTAAATGAGTTTAATGATTTTATTGCTCTTGACAGAACAACCCTATGTAACCACTACTCTGCTCCAAATAACCTGATTCTATATACATTAATTAATGATTTTCATTATACTCAACTAGGATCACTTGTTTGTGTGTTTCAATAAAGGATATTCCATTGTAACTCAACTGTGGACTACCTACTATCTTATTACTTTGTAGTACGTATTTTAAACTTCGAATTTTATTAGTGAACTAGGTGCATAACATATTTCAAGTAGTGAACCTCACACCCTCCACACTGTAAACTTTCTGCTTGGTTTGTTTTTGACCCAGTATAGATTCCATACTGGGTTTTCTGATACTTCAAGGGATACCATGGATTTTTCTTTTTGCAATATTTAAAATTAAAAACAAAACTAAACTGTTCTCAAGCAATAGCACTAGTAAAAGATGCACACAAATAGAGACACACACAGTGTTAACAAAAGTAGAATAAAAACCTAGAATACCTAGTAGAAAGCATTTTACAATGTTCCAAATCTTCTTTTATAGATATACTCGTGAGGAATGACCTAAAATGTTCAACAAGTGAAATTTTAATGTTCTAACTTATCTAAAAAAAAAAAAAAAATCACAAGAATTTTTGACATAACCTTCCAGTTGGTGAACTAAAGGATTTAAAATACTGTCTAAAATAAATATACCTTGGGCATAAAAGAACGTATAAGCCCTACAATATGAACTTTGGGTTCATAGGTAGGTGCTAGGCTTTCGGCCCAGGGGCCTACGTAAGCCTAGCCAACAAGGTTCCCTGGCTTACGCCACCCAAGAAAGTTATTTGTCCTGTGCCACTGTCGAGCAGAGACACAGAAGT
The DNA here is from genome assembly GCF_019279795.1 of Protopterus annectens. Classification (NCBI taxonomy): domain Eukaryota; kingdom Metazoa; phylum Chordata; order Ceratodontiformes; family Protopteridae; genus Protopterus; species Protopterus annectens. The sequence goes on from NC_056750.1 coordinate 379,092,150, forward strand.
GATCCCCGGGGTGTATTTCCTATTTCCTATCCACTCATCAAGATTCTTCTTGAAGAGTGCTAATGAAGAACTTTGCTTGGCATAGATGGGTGGCCTGTTCCAGAGTATGGGAAGTCTCTGGGACAGGAATCTATCCCTCCAGCATGTCCTGTTTATTGTGGTGACAAGGTTTAGGTCCCTAGAGTGTGTAGCTTGGAAGGATTGGGATTTCTTTAGGTGTAACATGTCCAACAACTCTGGGTTTGACATAGCTTTATATGTTAGGCAGAGATCACCTTGGAGTAGGCGATATGCTATGGAGTAAAGCTGGAGTTTTTTGAGGTGGTCAGTGTAGGGCATTTGTTTAAGCCGCGGTGGTACAGCGGTAGCATTGTTGCCTCACAGCAAGAGGTTCTCCCATTCGATTCTCGGCTGGAGTGCCTTCTGTGTGGAGTCTGCATGTCCTCCCCACGGTCGAGTAGTCTCCAAATGGGAAAAGACAAAAAGACAAACAAAAAGTGTAGGGCATTTGTTTGAGGCCAGTAATCCTCTTTGTGAGGTACTTCTGTGGCTTTTCCAGCTGCTGCAGATATCTTGTGAGGTACATTCCAAAAGGGGCGTTGTACTCTATAATGGGTCTAATGAGTGTCGAATAGAGGGGAACAATGACCTCTTTTTTCCTGGATGAGAACCCTTTTATGATGAGGTGTGCCACGTAGAAGGACTTTCTGACTACTGTGGCGATGTGACTATCAAAGGAGAGACTACTGTCCACCTGGGTCCCAAGGTCTCTTATCACACATTCGGTGTTAAGTAGATAGCTGCCTATGTGGTAGTTCATGGGTACAGAGTTTTTACCAAAGGGGATGACACTGCACTTTTTGGCCTTGAGCTTGAGGCCATGGCTCTGACACCAGGCATCTGTCTCAGCGGGGCCCTTCTGTAGGATGTCCACATCATTTGGGGTCTTGACTATGGCTCCTACTTGCAGTCATCTGCGAACTTCATTAGCCAGAGGTCTTCTGAGTTAGCTTGTACTTCAGAGAAGTAGATACCAAACAGGAGAGGTCCCAGGACGGAACCCTGTGGTACTCCACTTGTCACTGCTTTGAGGTCAGATTTGGAGTCTGCAACCTTTACAGTGTGGGTTCTGTCAGTGAGCCAGTTGGCAACCCATCTTGTGACGTAGGGATTTATACCTAGTTTAGTGAGTTTAGCTATAATTCCAGAATGGGGGATGGTGTCAAAAGCCTTGGCGAGGTCAAGATAGGCTGTGTGAACCAAATAAGACAACACTAGGCAAATCTACTTTTATACAATCGTATAAAGTTAGCTCAACACACTCTTGTGCAAACAAGTCATATAACATATTTAATGTACTTTTGAAATTTATCCTAGATATAAATATTTTGAACATCGCTCTTCTCATTTAAACTTCTATCAGGTCTTGACATTTCAAATGGTTACTGAATATAATGCTTCTGGCAAGTAAAATAAACAAATCACTGATTTATAATAGGTGTTCACCATCCTAATAGAATAAATCATTTTTTGAGTCTGATTAGATAGAATATAAAGAAGCTTTACACTGCTGCTTGCACAAAGCATCAGGACTTTTGGAAATATATCTATAGTTAATATGGTATTTATTTCTAGAGTAGAGAGGAAATTGTGTGTTCTAATAAGAAATCAGCTGGTACACTGTTAAACAAAAGTATATAAAATTACACCACAAAGGACCAGTCTGTAACAGAAAAACAAAGACTATAAGTAGAATTAAAAATAAGCTTTACTATTATACAATTTGACTTCTTAGTTTAGAATTTGAATTTGTTGCTGGACTGGAAAAAACAGGGCAAGGTACTTACTTACATTTACAACAATAACACACAGATAATAATATTATAGGAAATATATCTGGATCATAAAAAAATGTATGTTTTATAAAGAAAAGCAGAAAGGATGGCTAATTGCTAGACTACAAGTACAGCAAAAGAAAGAGGTCTTGATAAAAAGAAGTACAAGAATAAAGACTGAGGTACAAATGAAGGACAGGCAAGGAAGATTTATAGCGATGAGAGATTGCTGAATGGTGTAAAAATTACACTGACTGGACTATAATTTTATATATATATATATATATATATATACAGTGGATATAAAAAGTGTACACACTGCTGTTAAAATGCCAGGTTTTTGTGATATAAAAAAAATGAGACCACAATAAATCATTTCAAAACTTTTCCCACCTTTAATGTGACCTATCACCTGTACAAGTGAATTGAAAAACAAACAGATCTGGTTGCATAAGTGTGCACACTCTTAAACTAATACTTTGTTAAAGCACATTTTGATTTAATTACAACATTCAATCTTCTTCGGTAGGAGTCTATCAGCATGGCACATCTTGACTTGGCAATATTTGCCCACTCTTCCTTGCAAAAGTGTTCCAAATCTGTCAGATTGCAAGGGCATCTCTTGTGCACAACCCTCTTCAGATCACCCCACAGATTTTCTATTGGATTTAGGTCGGGGGTCTGGCTGGGCCATTCCAATATTTTCATTTTCTTCTGATGAAGACATTCTTTTGCTGATTTGGATGTATGCTTGGTGTCACTGTCATGTTAAGAGGTAAAATTCCTCTTCATCTTCAGCTTTCTAGCAGATCCTTGAAGGTTTTGGGCCAAAAGTGACTGGCATTTGGAAATGTTCATAACTCCCTCCACCTTGACTAAAGCCCCAGTTCCAGCTGAAGAAAAGCTACCCCAAAGCATGATACTGCAACCACCATGCTTCACCATGGGACTAGTGTTCTTCTGGTGATGCAAAGTGTTGTTTTTGTGCCAAACATACCTTTTGGAATTGTGGCCAAAAAGTTCAAACTTGGTCTCATTAGACCATAACACATTTTCCCACATGCTTTTGGGAGTCTTGATGTATTGTTTTGCGAATTTTAGCTAGGCCTGGATGTTTTTCTGTGTAGGAAAAGGCTTCCGTCTGGCAACACTACCCCATAGTTCAGACATATGGAGAATACAGGAGATTGTTGTCACATGTAGTACACAACCAGTACTCGCCAGAAATTCCTGCAGCTCCTTCAGTATTGCTGTAGGTCTCTTGGCAGCCTCCCTGATCAGTTTTCGTCTGGTCTTTTCATCAATTTTTGATGGACGTCCAACTCTTTGCAATGTCATTGTTGTCCCATATTTTCTCCACTATTTGATGACTGTCTTCACTGTGCTCCATGGTATATCCAATGCGGTGGACATTTTTTGTACCCTTCTCCTGACTGATACCTTTCGACAATGAGATCTCTTTGATGCTTTGTAATCTCTCTGCAAACCATGGCTTTTACTGTAGCAGGCAACTGAGTAAATTTCAGGAAAATCCTACTAGGATAGCTGAACTTTATTTGGGGTTAATCAGAGTCTCTTTAATTGATGGCAGGTGTGTATGCAAGAAGACTGAATGCTGTAATTAAATCAAAAGGTGCTTCAACAAAGTATTAGTTTAAGGATGTGCACACTTATGCATTCAGTTTATTGCACATTTTTTATTTTTCATATTTTTCCCCTAACAGATGTGTTTTTCAATTGAATTGTGCAGGTTATAATTCACATTAAAGGTGGGAAAAGTTTTGAAATGATTTATTGTGGTCTGCTAAAAACTGGCATTTTAACAGGGGTGTGTACACTTTTTATATCCACTATATGTGTGTGTGTGTGTGTATATATATATATATATATATATGTACGGGTCCCCTACAAAATCCCAAACGCAGAGAATCCTGACGCCCAAAATACCGAGACGAAATGCCCGAAACCCCACATTACTGAAAGACCAAAAGCGTGAAATTCAAAATCCCGATGTTACAGGATTTTGAGTTAGCACTTCTTGTGTTGCGGTTCAGGTAAGTATGTGTGTGTAAATGTGTTTGTGAGGGGCTTTAGTGGGTGTACATGTGTGTTGCGACTGTGGTGTGTGTGTGTGTGTGTGTGTGTGAGGGACTGTAATGTGTGGGTGTGAGTTTGCCTTGTGCATATGTTTGTGCGATCTCGGAGTTGGAATAATAAAGTAGGGGGTGTGACATGGGGGGTAAAGGGGGGTGAAGCCCCCCCTGCTTATCTTTAGTGTAGGTTGGTTTGTTTGGTTATGGGGAGAGGGTGTGTGTATGTGTGCTGTATGTATGTATTAGTTTCGTGATTTTGAATTTCGCGCTTTCAACGTTTTGGTAATGTGGGGTTTCTGTTTTTTTGTCACGGTATTTTGGACGTCGGGATTCTGTGCATTCGGGATTTCATAGGGGACCCATATATATATATATATATATATATATATATATATATATATATATATATATATACACACACACACACACACATGCATGCATGTATAGTTATACTTTATAATCTCAAAATACTGAAATGTCGAATTTCAGTATTTCGAGACTATAAAGTCGTAAGTGCAGTTATGCGAAACTGCATAATAGCGAATGCAGAAATGTCGCATTCGCCATTATGTGTTCACATATGTGACGTGCAGTGCGGTTCGTGGATTTACCTGGGGTTTGAGGTAAGTGGTGTTTTTGTAAGGGTATTGGGTAGGGATTTTTTGTGTGTGAGTGTGTGTAGTGCTGAGTTTTATGTTTTTGTGTGTTTAGTGTCACCTCAGGGTTAGTATATATAAGTAGGGGGTTACAGTCCCCCACATGGGGCGTGCAGGGGAGCTTGCCCCCCTACTTTTAGCAAGATTGTGTGTGTGTGTGTGTGTGTGTGTGTGTGTGTGGGTTTTGTTGCATTTGTGTGTGTTGGTTTGGTTTTTTTGTAGTGTCGGCAGGTAGGTTTATTTGTGTTTGTGTGGTTTAGTGTTTTGTTTGTGTTACATTCGTGGTTTGAAAGTTTCAGGTTTTTGATTTTTTGGCTTTATAGTCTCAAGATACTGAAATTCGATATTTCAGTATTTCGAGATTATAGAGTGAATCCGTGTGTGTGTGTGTGTGTGTGTGTGTGTGTGTGTGTGTGTGTGTGTGTGTGTGTATAAAACACAGAGAAGATGTAAATAGTAATATGGCAGAAATAACCTTTCATCAAAGATGTACAGCTGTAGCTGGAGATTGAAAAACTATAGGATAACAAGGAAGAAGTCTTTGGAGACCCAGCATACTATAGAATACTGGCTGAGGGTAATTACTTAGAGAAAAATACATATGTATTTGGGATTACAGATGTAATGAAAATAACACAGAGTAAAATGAAATGTTCTTTTTTTATCAAAATATGGTCCTTGGATTAGGTTAGACAGAAGGTGCAAATCAAAATAATAGTGTAACATAGTCTGAACTGTGAAAACACATCTGGTAATAGTATCAGACCATGCAACTATACAAATTAACTTTTGATAACAAGTAAAAGTCTACTGTTGTAACTACTGGTATTTTCAAGTATTTATTTTCTTAAAAGGAAGCCATTTAATGATTGGGTTGCTCAAACTTTAAATGAAATGTTATTACAGCTGAAGCTGAACATTAAAAAGCTTATAATGAATTGGGATAATGGTAAACTGAAGATCAGAAATGTAGTCACAATGGAAGCATATGAGACATGGAATAATAGTCATAGTAGATATCGACTGGGCTTAAAAACATAAGGAATTTACAGAAGTGAACAATAATAAGTGAACCACAACAGACTGAAGACCTAATAAAGAAAGAAGAATATCTATGCAAGGGTTTTGTATGAGAATCGTGAAAAAAACAAATGCTCGAAACTTACCAGATCATGTCCAAATGCTCGAATCTTGTAAGCTGAAAACAGCAAAAAGAAATGGAACAGTAATGCATTCTGCCAGAACCTGCACTGTGCTTGACTATGGAACAGTGGGGATTGTGGTAATTATCCTTTACTAACTGTGATGTGCTCTTGGAGTTGGAATATGCAAGTAACAGGGGGTGTGGGAGTCACATCCTCCCATGTAGTGGCGAGGGGGGGGGGGTGGCTGCATGCAAAAACAAGTGTATTGTTTTTTTTTAGCTTACTTGAGCTGCTGCTGGTTGCCTCTGACTGGGTGGAACATTCCTCTTTTTCTGAGAAGGAAGGGAAAAGGGAATTGAATAGCCTCTGGAAATTATCATTAGCACCCACGAATCTATGGTGATGTTTTGCCAGTCTTGGGGGTGCAAAGACAAGCACCCCTCAACTGCTTTCAGAGTGAGCCAGCTGAGCAACTGTTTAGGGACACTGGTACAGCTTCTCTGAAAAGGGACCTTGGAAGCCCTAGTTATGTGGTCCGCCTCTACCCCTAGGCGACATCAGTTTGAGTTACCTCCCCTTCTGCAGCAAGCAGGTCTATCACCAGGAGACTCATGGAAAGAACTCTGAGATTTCTGGAAAAGCATCCTAGCCAAAGATCTTTGTGGCATGGAGGAAAGGATTCCCACTGCAGGGAAAGTCTTATCATCCTGCTGTCTCCAGGTAAGGGTGCTAACTTTGTGAGTGAAGACTGTCAAACCATTGTAGAGGGCATTGAAGAAGATGTTGGTGCCTGCTGCCCTGGCCATGCCGACTGTTGTGCTGGAAAGCAGCCACGTGGCTACACTGAATGTTGATTAATGGTAGACAGCTGTATTCCATATTTTTCTGAGTGTCGGAAGGCAAAATACCTGAGAAAGATTTGGATATCTCCTTGGTCAAATTTCTGTGGAATCTTGTAACATAAGCTAAATAATTCAGTAACCTAAGAGGAAAAGTTGCTGAGGCACAAGTCCATTTCCCAAACCTATCCATCACCCTGGACTTCTGTTAGGGTGGATGAACAGAGGTACCTTCCTCAGATAATTCCTTCTTTGTGGCCACTGCTACCACCATAGATACCTTTGCCCCAATGTTTTCTCTCTTTTAAAGCTGCCAATATCTTGTCTGATTTTTTGGGTATAGGTTCTACCACATGAGATAAATAAGGGAATCAACTGGTGATACCACCCAGGATGAAGATGGGCCAGAATTAAAGGTTTCCAAGAAAATGGATTTATCAGGTGAATGATCTTAGAAAGATTATCCCTCTCACTGCTTCATCAATTTGAGGATTTCACCAAAGGTGACTTCTTCTGAGGGGGACTCTTCTCATTCATCCAAATCACTGTTTTCCATGAATGACTCTTGTGATGAGTCGATGTAATTCCATTTGCATGTCTGCTTCTTATGAACTAAAACTGGTGGGCAGTCAGAGGGTTCAGAATCAGACTGGGAAGCCTATGGCTCTGACTACTCCTGCCTGAAAAGAAGATGGGAAGAAGTGGCTGGGTCCTGCTAGGGTTTGGCTGGAACCATGCTAGAGGGAACTGCCTTCTCCTCAAGCAAAGCTAAGACCATTTGAAATGCCTCGAAGGCCAAAGACAGCATCAGCTCCAAGAATCCACCTGGGCAGTAGACTTCTCAAGACCAATGCGAATCGACCCCAAAGCTGACACTCGGAGGGGTAGAGAAGTCTTTGATGATTGTGTCGATCCACCCCCTCCAGTGTCACCTTAGAGTCCCTTCTCAATCTAAATGAATTGGAGTGGAAAGGGAGAAAAATGCTGTCGATTTCAAAGTAACCACGACTGACGACCTCGACAAAAGTGCTCCGGAGCAGGAGAGTAGAGACAAAGCCAATCCCAACACAGGATGAACTGGTACCAGAGTAAAAAGGTGGAGGTTAGGTAGGACCAATACATTGTATGCTGTTAGGGGATGGTACCGCGAGAACCCCAAGCTGGATCTGCCTCTTGAGAAAGTTCTTCATCATCCTATTGACATCCTGTTCAGTAAGACTTAAATATCTCCCTTCTTGGAGAATCAATGAATGAAGCCAAGGGCTCACTGGGTCCAGTGAGACCTGGGGTCGAGGAGAAGAATGGGACCTGGAAGCCATTAGTACTGACCTCCTATTCTAAAATTAGCTATAACTACATGCAAACCTACTGCTATAATCCTAAACAGCTAAAAAGAATAACCCTAAGATCACTCTAGTATTGTAAACACGCACAAGAAAAAAAATACTAAATTTCTATGTTACAACAGGAGAGTATAAAAACTCTCAGTAGAAGGAGGAAAAAAAGTGCTGGAATCCCAGAAAGAATACAAGCAATGAAAGATCCCTCAAAAGCACAACTATAGTCTTTAGTTGGTAAATGACATCTGAAGTATTAGGGTGGACATCAGTGAATTATGAGTAGGGGAGAAGTCAGAGCCCTGAAAATGAAGCTTCAGAGTAGGTACACAGGTCAGATCTGGTTGTATCCAACAACCCATGTGTTGAATTGAATGAAAACAGACAACTCTGCATCTGACATATTTTAATAGTATAGCAGGATATAAAGTAAATAAACAAAAACAAAGGATATGGTAACAAATTATGTCCAAATGCATGACTTGACTCAGAACTTCCCCTTTTGTGGGGTCATGACAAGATGAGATACTTGGGGAATTTACCTCAAACAGCATGTTAAGCATGCAGCTAAAAATGTGAGAAATTAATCCAGGTAAGATAAGACAATGGAAAGTGTTACCTGTGGACACTGACAATAAAATACAAGTGATTGAAATGTTTTTGATCCCGCTGATTCATTATGTAGGTCAGACTTACTTGTATCAACTAAGATATTAGATATGGAAGAAAATGAAAAAAATAAATTAAGGAGTGTCTTTGGGATAAAAAATAAAGCAGTGCAATGGGAAAAACTAATACTGATAAAGGAAGAGAGTGGTTTGGAATTTTTTAGATTTGGAAGCATACAAGGCCATGCAACGTACATTAATATGTTTGATTCAGGGCATGGAATATACACCAAAATTTAAGCAAATAAGTATGGTGCCCGAGGAGGTAATAACAGGATTACATTTAGGCAGAGCTACGAAATGAATACAAAAAGCATTATGTACAGCCCTATATACATAAAAGTATTAAGCAAGTCTTTATATTACAGAAAGTTAATCTGTGGAAACAAAGATTAACACCAACAAGTTACACCACAAATAGTAATAAAAAGTCAGTAGAAAATGCAAAGAGTGTTTGGAAAAGAAAGAACAAAGAAATTATTGTTTTGGAAGTAGATGAAAAAAGGAAATGAGTTAATAAAATGGGATAAAGTTAGACAATTTTTGGGGAGGTTAATGGACTCAGATCAAGGTATTTCTACAGGTACAAACATAAGAGTTCAAGAAAGAAGGTTAGAGAGTAAATTTGTTAAACCAAAAATAGCAGATTATATAACTATGAGGCCAGAACAGAAATGGCAGATGGGAAGACAGTAATAAATAAAACATATAAGACAATATTAGACTTGAGAAGAAAATACAATATAAAGGTAAAGATAGCATGGAGTGAATGATTAAGTAAAGATACTACAGATGATCAGTGGAGGGCATCCTCTCAACTGTACAGATTTCCCCAGAATGTTGACATTTTTGCCTCATGTTTTTAGTCTGTTTCTCATACAATTTATGTTTTTCTGGCAAATCATTAAAGATTGAAGTCACCAAATAATAACATTTGATTTTCAGTCACCATACCCTTCAGAAAATGCATGTTAACATAGCAGCTGTTGTTCTAGCAACTACCTAAGTTTATAAGAGCAATAATAAAAATTTGTCCATGATTTTGGGCCTTTGTCGTCTCCCCCACCAAGTTTTTTGGCTTTGTCCAAATTACTTATACTAAGAAGTTGAGAGGTACGGTGGAGGGAAAATATGTTTTAATCCAAGCTAGGCAAGTAAATTGAAACAAAAATAGAATTTTGCATGAAAATGTTCACATACATATTTCTAAACCTCTACGAGACTTGAAAAAATATTCTCATAGACCCATAGATAAGCAGCATATGGTAGGGATGTGATTGTCCTGATAGAGGCTCTTGGAATCATATAGTTTGGGAATGTATGGTGTTGCTTTCAGTACAAAAATGACGTAAATAATAATATGCTAACTCTTATAATTGGAAGAGAACTTAACCTCAGTATAGAAATGTTTTTCTTGAGTTTAAGTAAAATAATATCTACCAAAGACATGAAAGCATTGCTACTATCTTTAGTGTTGATAGCAGGTAAGAAAGCTATACCTATAAAAAGTACAGTTTTGTACCTACCATAAATGTAGATGTTGAGAAGAGCCACATTGCTGCAGTCCTAACTGTTGGGTAGCTGTCCCTCCCTCGGCCCGAATATCAGAGTATGAGAAGGGCGGCGTCGTCAAGGCGCATTTGACTGACATCAGACGTCCAGGGTACAAATGCGCGCACCGGCGTCCGTCATATCCTCCAGTTTTTTTTGTCCCAGACCCTAGAAGACCCTAAAAAGAAAAGTCCCAAAGACAACAACTAAACAACTAACCAACCAGCCCTATAATACAATAAATATAATATACACATATATATATAATATACAATATAACAAACCAGATGAAGATGGACACCAACCCACACACAACACACTACAGCTGGAAGAATTGAGGACTGAGGGTTTGTTGGACTGGGAGTACGTGGATCATGAACATTTTACATTATGGTAGGCTACAGTTCATCACTATGTTCTTCATCTCCAACACTTGGGTAGAATCCCAAAGCAGAGAGATATAGGGAGGATGAGGTAGGGAGGATGGCCAAAGCTTAGCCCCTGCACCAGCCTGCCAAAGAGTACACAATGGAAGCAGGGTAAAAACCAGCCCTGGATTTAGAGTACAGTGGAACTGCCTAATGCCTAGAAAAGGTATGCACTGAAACTCAAGTGCTGCAAATGCCTTACCTATAGTTGCCACCCCCTCAAAAGTAATCCCAGCTGGAATAAGCTGGAGTGGAATGAATAACAATCTCAGCTGGAATCTTTGGGAATAACAGAAAACGCCAAGAAGTTAAATTTAAAGCAACCCACTTAGAAATAGTTTGTTTTGACACGCTTTCTCTGACACAAAAACAAACTAAAAACTACTTGTAGATTGTGCTGACCCTTTCTAAAGTTTTAAATCTATAATAATTACTGCCTGTGTACATCTAAGTGTACATCTAAAGTGTGGTTTTTTTTTTTTGCCTTTAAGTTTTGCATAAAAAGTAGGCAAATGAATAGTTTGGTTTAAAGCCACACTAGAAAAATGAAAAATTAGTTAAAAAAGGGAGATACCCTGTCAATTGAAAAACCCTCCTTATGAAAACTAAGAAAGGCTCAACTGCAATTCAACCCCTCAAATATTTCAACTCAAGGCAGAGGCACAGGCTTCCATGACAAAAGAGTCAAAACAAGTAACAGCTTCAAGCTCAAAAGGCAGGGTAGGAGCTTTTAGTAGGAGTTTCTCCAACACAAAAAGAGTAAGAAGTGGCAGGTGGGGATGTAGGAACTCTGAGGGGTTCTTTGCCCTCTAAGAAATTGCTTGAACAAATTGCTGGAACAAAACCAACTCACAGTCATTAGGACAAAAACAGTCCAAAGATGAGAAGCCATAGAGTTGAGCCTAGGTGCAATCCAAAGAGTAAGATAAGACTCCAAAACAAATCAGGCAAGCTAATATCTTAATACTTAATCCTTGTCAATAACTAAAACCAAAAATCTACTCCAAAAACTTCATTGTAAAATTTCCCTCTACTAGGCCTTCTAGTTCTAAACAGGAGTTCAGAACAAGTAAGGTCAGCAGCTGTGAGCTGGGACAAAAACAGGGTGGGACAACAGCAAGGGAAACAAAGGCAAAGCTCTCCTCCTGGGAGTACAGCAGACCCCTGGGACAACAGATGTGGTCCTGTCGGGGCTACCCCTGGAGCAAAACCCAACTAGACTTCTCAGTAATGGGTACCAGTGCTGAAGAGGCCAATCTGGGAGAATCAAAATCATCCTTGGCTTGTCCTGTCTGACCTTCACTTCAGCTGTTGGAGGAAAGACTAGAAGGACTGTGGGGTAAAACTGGAGAAAAAGTGGAGGAAGAAAAAGCTGTGTTTCTTGGTTCCTGTGACCAGAAACCTAACTGAAATAAACTTTGGTGAGCTGTGCATTTAGTGGATACATGATCCAGTTTCACTGTCCCTTTCTGCCATACATTGTCATCAGTTTCCAGGGAAGAAGGATGCTCCCGGCAGAAACCTGAGATCCAGATAAGGTTGTAAACTGAGGAGCAGCTGCTAAAATTGAATGTTGCCTGCAGAAACCTTGCCTGAATGTTCCCCAATGCATGTGAGTGTGTCTCTGACAAATCATTGCTTGCCTGCAATCAACACCTGCCCTGGACAGCAAAATTGTTGAATATATTAATGCAAAACCTGGTGTTGACTGTGAATCATTGATTGCCCTAGCAAAATGTCCACTAGGCGCACTGTCTTGTAGTCCAAGTACGTTTAGTAGTCTGAATTGATATGTAGATGCAGTCTGGCGACTTACCAGAATTCCTACCCTCCGCTTTGTCTAGTTGAGCCCTTGTTTAAATCTCATTCTGAGCCACCACAAAAACAGAGAATTCTGCAAGGTCTGATTCCAATCACAGTGTTGTTATGACCTTTTTGACTGAGTCCCAGCATTTTGAGAACCATTGCCTTCCTCATTGTGCTGCATCCATTGGGAAGCACCTCAAATTAATGGCTCCAAACCTGAGCTACATCCATCCTTATCCAGAATACAAGAGAAGAGAAAGATGATGGAAGTAGAGCAAGATTGCAATTTTATGCAGGCTAGAAAGGGATACCTGGAAGTAAAGGGAAGATCAGAGACCCAGAGTCATCTTAGAAAGAAACTGGAGATGTTTTTGTTTTTCCGTTCACCCAAGCCCATGGCTTGAGCTTCAGCTATTCACTAAGCGCCATTGGCTTTGCATTCTTGTGAGCTGGGAACAGAGAATCAAGGCAATTTACCAAATAAGGATAGATATGTATTCCTTTGGCCACAAAATCCATATTTGTCGTTCAATAAAACCTTTTGGCATCAGTAGATAAGCCAAAGGCAATCAGCAACTAGTTTCCTTGATAATTAACTCAGGTAGCAATGCATAGATATTTATAGAACTATTTCTTTTAGAAGCAAAGAGTAAGCCTCCTTGGATCAAAAGTCCTGCAACAGAGTCTTACCCAGAGGAGGTAAAGTTGTTGTAACGTCAACATTTTGAACTTTGGAATGATAGATGAAGTGTTAGGGAGTTATAAATCAAAATTGGTCTTGAACTTTCCCTTTCAGAAGACCAGCGAGGATAGAAATAAAGCAATTGGTCTCTTTCTGGCACAAGGATTAGAAGCCTGGTGTTGAATTTAGATAAATCAAGATTTTGCTTACAGCCTCTTTTCTGAGGAGGAAGCCCCTTGGCTGATTAGAAAAAAAGAGCCCCACCCTTTAATGCCCCCTGTTTCTGGAGGAGGAATGTCTGTGTCCACTTCTTGAATTTGTTGAAACATTTTTCTTTGAACCTTGCCTTAAATGTAAAAAGGAGTGCTGCCAGGCGAAACAAGCATCTGGCAGCTGTGGAAACAGTAAAAGTACCCTGTTCTGAACTGTTGACCTGCCAGGGCTGTTTCGTAGAACCCCACCTGGAGAAAGAGCCCATTAGGTCCTTTCTGGCCCCTGAAACGTCTCCATCTTGAAGAGACTCTACAGAACCCCTGTCCAGTCCCCTGAAAGTTCGGCCAGATTTTACCAAACTTCTAGATACCTACCTGCAAAAAATCCTTAACAGTCCACGTCTACTTCTTTGAAAGACTGTCAACTACCCCTACAGCCTCAACAGGAGAACCAAACAAGCATCGCCAAAGCTAAGGGCATCCAAAATCTAGTTTGTACATGCCTCCTTAGGCATTTATACAAGAACTGAGAAAACTGCAGCCACACTGACAGTGGCTTTTACACTAGAGGAGGCACATTGATCCCTGGCTAACTCACCAGCATGATAATGCCCTAAATCTTGAGCCACCTCACTAAGGCTTGTACAGCTTTACAATCACATTGCAAAGCCACTCTTCCAGCCTGCACAGAACCTTGTGAAAGCTTGCCTGCAAACACATCAAATCCACAGAACTGGCAATTCAATCCTCATCAAAATAACACATAAATATAAACTTTCTTTCCATCTATCAGGCCCTGGCCATAAATAAGGCAACCTTACGGATTCATGACAAACTTTCCCTCAACACCAAAGGCCCCATGTGACACCTTCTGGGGAATAGGATTCTTTCTTACCTGAGCCTTATGACCCTTAGGCCTGAGATCTTATCTGCAAGGCAGGGCAGGAGGACTTAGCCAAGGATCTCTTGGCACCAAATCTCACATCTTAGGCCACTGTCAAGGAGCAGAGGCAAGAATCAGGCCTATGAGAAGTAAAACTAAAGGCCTATCTTGGGCCTTTTCAACCTAGTCAGAGAAGTCAGAGCCCAGTGGCAGAAGCTAAACTCTTCCCACCTAAAGCCTTTGTCTGAGAAAACAGAGAAATCCTCATCCAGCCCAGAGGCCACATCTCTGGGAGGTAGAAAATCAGAATAAAAGAAAATCCTCAGGAGCTTCCTTGAAGACTCCTCTACATCCACATCTCTCATAGAATAAGTCACTCCTCCCATCCATAGCCTCTTGGCACTCAGGGACACTTGACCCTGCTATTTAAAATAATTAAATCTGGAGGCATGGGCCTCATGTTTTTCTTGGGGCACAGAACCTGCTCAACTAAAAGAGAATCCCACAGCAGCACATTGCCACCTGCCAGAGGGGGCCCTAACAGAAGCAGAAAGGAGACACCTGAAGCAGTTAGGGAAGCTTCTGTAGTAGTCTGAGCCTTGAAAGCGGCCCAAGACCCTGTGGGACCCCTTATCCTAGCAAAATCAAGAACCCTAGGAGACCTGAGAGCCTCCTCTGCCTCCACCACGGTCACCTAAGGCCTCCTCTACCGAACGGCGGGAGACAGAAAACTAGCCTGACTTGCGTTTTTACCTTGGCCTCGGCGCTGATCGGCCAGGAAAGCCGGTAGTCCAGCAGACGGCAGCATGTGCACGCTTGTCTTCATCGAAAGACCAAAAAGGCCGCCGAGAATCCGCGCTTTATAGTGCGTTTATTAGAAACCTACCTAGTTTGCACACATCGACCAAAGGCGGACTACCCGGGAACAGGCTTCCACAAGAAAACGGTAGTCCCAACTTTGGAATCATCCGGCAGACCAATACAGCAATTCACTTTTCCGTAACACTACTGAAGCCACTCCCAAAAGAAAGGTGCAAAAATATTCCCCCAGCGAATATAACCAACCACTCCTTGGAAAGAGAAACTCCGGTCGCAAAAGTCCCAAACGTGACGACACCCGGTCCTGTAGCAGAATTTCGAATCGATTTCGCCGAAAACTTGCAATGCTGCTTGTCCGGCGCGTTTTGTACCAAAAGGGCCTGAAGGACCCTGAATGTCAGCTGCAACGTCAGCTGGCAACTCCTGACACGGTCACGAGCCGAGGGACATCAGAAAACCAAAGCTAAACCACCAGTAAGAAAAAAAGAAAAGATGATCATAAAGATGTAAAAGTATGGAACTGAGAACTATTAGAAATCGGAAACAGAATTCCATAGTAAAAAAAATGGGTTGTATGAGATTTTATAATGGAAACTGCGCTTGAAGAGGACACTGACATGGAGGCAAAGTATTTAAGATGTATGTCTACTTAAAATAAACTGCAATACAAAGGCGAAAGCTGCCTCCCATGGGTCTGATAGAAATGAAAAGGGTTAAAGCCAACTAACAATCACACAGATGATGCGTCTTTTTTTTTTTTTTGCTCCCATCCAGGACCTTAATCAATGACTCATCATGATCAGTCATGGCAGCCAAATGGCCAATTATTTCTGAAGGGATAGGAACCATGCATTTTGTGGTGAGAAAACACTGTTAGATCCCATCCATTCCTACCCAGGAATCCCAATCAGCCCTTTGTTCCCCAGCAAGAATCAGGTGATAAGGAAAAGATCAGCTTGCTGGTCCTACAGTATGGCCAACTTTCTCTCTGTGGGAGAATGCCCCTTCCCCTTGGCAGCATCTCCAAACTTTGCTGTTGCTGTTTGCTGAGGGGAATTAATGCCTCCTCCAAGTGAATTATTTTTGGTTTCTAGTGCAACTGCACTTGGACAGTGTGGGTTCGGCAAGCTAAGACTTCATTAGGTGTAACCACTAGTGTTTCTTTTAGGTGTCACCCTTGTGGCAAGTCAGAGCAACCCCCCCCTCCCCACAAGGAAGCATGACCTGGGTAATGGCCTCTCACTTCCATCCTACTTGACTATTGCTGGCATGTTTGTTGACCTCCTAATGCAGAAGTTAAAGAAAACTGCTTGCTCTTAAATGATTCTGGGCACAAGACTGCTTTCTAAAAAACTCTCTCTTATGAGGCAGATGTTTTCAGGAAATTGTCAAGTGTGAACACAACAAGCTTTTTGGCCACTGACATCGTCTTGCTTTTCAAAATATCATTTGCTGGCTTACCGCATAATAAATCTGTAGAAAATGGGACATTAAGAAGATATATCTTTACATCTCCATGGTATGTTTCAGTTCTTAGCCAACCAAGTTTCCTAAGTAGATATGGTAGAAGTAAGACAAGGTAGGCATGGATAATGCATTTGAAGAAATGTACACATTTGAAAACACAAACTCAGTCTTATTGGATGTTGACTTTAACCGACATAATGTATCCTCAGTATCATCCTCTGGTAAACCCTAAATATGTTTCTGCACATTGATAAGAAAGGAAGGAACTTTGATAAGTGTTACCATGTAAACCAGAGAGTTTAGTGATCATATGACTAAACAGTTAAAAGTGTAAATCTGTTAAACATACATGTTAACTAGTCTTAACACAGCTGAAAGGAGTGTAGGAGGAATGGAATTACTTGGTAAAAAAAGAGGAGATAAAACTGGAACAGAGACTTTTTTAGTTGTTATATGAATTAGCTGTGCCTAAGTTGTCCTATAAATTTTTCTTTATGCTTTTCTGGTAGAGGTATTTGAGTGTCCAGCTGGTCAGTTCACTTTCATCACACACTTAAATGCCTGAAAAAGATTAGAAACTGTCCAACCAATTAACAGTTTCAGAAGAAAATAAGCCCTCAGCGAGGTGCCTGATAACTCTAAGGACACATTCTCATGATCAGAATCCAATGAAAGGTCTACCAAAGACATGTATAAACGTTTCTCACCCTTGGAGAATATAGGAGATCTTTCCCCTCTCCCCCTTCAACAACTTTCACAAGTACTGGCAAAAATTCCTTATGACTCAAACAGAATTTTCTAGAAGCATGACTCACAAAGGGTGCTGCTGCAATAAAACAGCTTCCTAAACCACTCTGAAGTACTATTTGCAAAATAATTTGTAATCTGTGACTGGCTACATGCAGATTCTACAGCTTGAAAATACCTTTGTGCAGTTATTCTGACTTACCTTCATGCAAATGAAGACACATTTAAAAGAAGTACCCACTACTGCACATTTCAGATCTTTCTGCTGAATTTGCTGCACTTACAATATGATTTTAGTTAGTTCTCATGAAGGAGCCAGTGTCTGTGCCAATTCAATTTAGGGCTGAAGCACCTTCATGTTTCGGTAGCTTTGCAGCAGGCTGTATATCAAATCGAGTGCTTCCAAAGAAAAACCAACATCCTCTAAGGAACTTAATGAGGGCTCAGATATTCTATTTTTAACAAAGCAGCTTTTTTCTCTATTTTTTGTCTGGATTGTTTTTTATTTCCTGTTTCATACAAGTTCTTTCAATTTAAAGACTGTTTTTCCCCACAGTGCTCCTCATCTCTTAAAACTTTCTAAGTTAAACAGGGAGACAACTCTGGAATTCAGAAGAAAATAGCACAGTGCATTTTTCAAAACTGCACAAAAAAGTAATGGGGCACAGGGTAGGGCTAATTCAAAGACATTGTTTAGTCATGTAGGCAGGTGAAATTATGCAGTCAACACCATATGCTAATGACAATAATGATATAGAAAATTAGCAACTTTATGTTATTCAGTTTCACTCTGAATGCAAATGAGGGTAAACAATATGGTGGAGCAATTCAGAAGCATATAAGACGTGTGTGATTAGTCAAGGCTGTCAGCTACTTTGTAGATCAAGATTACTTGGTGAATACAGGCAGAACGATTGCACTACAGTGCTAGGTTTAGCAGCTGTCAAAGCAAAGTAACATGCTACAGGCTGTTCTCTTAGCCAGCATCTTCAACAGAATGTGTCATCAGCCTCCACAAAGCAGAAGTATCCAACCTCACCTAGTATACCATCACTTTCAAAAAAAGGGACACAGCTGACCAATACTGTATGGACACAGACATCATACAAGAACAAAGAAATGTGCCATCCTGACACAGAATCTCATGTGATGGGTATAATACCAATCCCAGTAGACATTAAGGAATGTGCAGCTCTGATTATTTGTTCCTAAAAGGACCTTCCTGCGACCAACAAGGGACACTCTGGGTGTATCTCGGGCATCTGCCTCATGATTACTACATCAGTTCCTAGATGTGATGACGTAACATGTGAAGAAGCATGTGTGGTTCTGAAGGACAGGAACAACACTATGTGGTCCCATTCTATGAATAAGTTAATTTTCTTGAGGTTTTATGGGCTACGACCATGTGGACACTCTATGAAGTAGACCACTTCCTTGATGTTGAATGGGCCACAGACTGCACCCACATCACTATCAAGCACTGCCTGGTCTAAATGGACAACAAAACATCAACCAGAAGGGCTTTCATTCCATCAACTACCAGCTTTGGTGCAATGCACAAGGTATCATACATAATGTGTCGGTGCACCATCCAGGTACTTTGCCTCATTTCCACATATGGCATGCATCTGACCAATAAACAACTTGAATGATATGTGCCACCACTACAGAACAGGTTTCCAAAAGCATCCCAAGGTAGCATGGAGACGTACTGTGTTGTAGCATGTGCCATGTTAGCAGCTTATGCATACCTGCGCCAGTATAGCATGGCCATCACATGTTCCACATAATTACATCAGTCCAGTATCTGTTGACTTGTGTTCTAGGCACACCTCACACTGTCTACTACATTGTGCATATGATACAAATACACATCATGCATTGCAAAGCAGTCCTGTCTGTCAGTGCTGCATAGCAGTGGACACGCTGCATCTCACAAGACCACCATCAAGGTGGGCCGCTGCTGCCTGCACTTCAGCCCCCATGTCAGACACCCATTCTTACAATCCACCTTGCACTCTTCATATACAAGTCTGGAGGTGGCTATGGAATCCCCCAAAAAATCATTTTATGCAGTTAATCCCCTCACCTCACTTCATCACATTACATTTTTTTCTGTACTCTGTAAGGCACTCTGGCATTGTACTGCAGAGCTCCTTAACATGCCTTTCTATGCCCCCAGGCCCTGTCAGTAGATGTACAGCAATCTCCCTCCAACAACAGCAATAGATTACTACTGCTAATCACACATTCTCCCCACATCACTATTTCATGTCCCCTTATCAACTAGTTTTTCCTCTCAAGTGAATCTTAAAATATCCATTACAACCCAGCTGCTCTCCAGCAAACTTCCACAGTGCAATAACTGCAATGGCTGCAACTGTTTTTATAGTTCACTCATTTTCCCTCTCCTCTCTCTCATTCTCTCTGCTTCTCCGCTTCCCCTCTCCTTATTGGTCTAGCCTATCTCAACATTCTCACCCCTCATAGTGCCCCCAGGCCATTACACTCAGCAATAAACTAATGATACTGACCCAAAAATCCAACAACTCTGCAGGCGATGCTATATTTGCGAACTCAACCGGTAAAATCTGGAATCTACTCCCTACTACCATTACCAAGGAAACTACCCCCATTTAAAAAAGAATTCAAAAAATACCTCACATCTCATTGGCTGTGCTCTTGTTCCAAACCTAACAACTTCAATAATACATGTCTTGCTACCCAATCTGCTGTTTAGCCAAGTATCTATGCCTCATAGCATTTGAATGTCTAAGCATTGTGAATTAAGAGATCTGACTGTATTCTTTGTTCACATTTTTTGATATGTCTGCCAATCATATGTAAGTCTACACATTGTGTATATTGATACCTGCCTGTATTCTTTGTCTATATTTTTCTAAACATGTCTGCCAAAGTTTATCAATCAGTGATGTATGTACTGTCTCTCTTTTGGTATGTGGAGCTTTTCTCCCCGGGCCTCTGCTGAAAATGGACATATATCCAGTTAGACAATCCCGGTCAACAAATGTAAAATAATTAAATAAATAATAAATCTCCTTACCTCCTCTGTACATGTCTTTGCTCAATATACAATGTTATCACTATGTCTTTCCTGCCCTTCACCTAGCTCTGGTAACCTCCCAACCTGACCTATGCATCATTTCTCATCCCTTAACTCTAATCTCTCTCTCTCTCTCTAACAGCCTTATTAGGTCATCCGTTTACACTTTACTACAATCTTTTGACTTTCTAGTGTATTTATAACTTATCCAAACTAATTACCTTAAAATCTTGTGTCAATCACTTTTCTTCTATTTCCCTTTTCTCATTTCAGTTTTGTATCTCTGCCTTAAAGACTGGACTTGTCTTTCTCTCACAAGTTTTACTGTAACTGCAACTCATAAATTTTTACCTTTTGCATATTTTAATTGTTTTTAAAAAATGTTGTAACGTGGAACTTTTCTCCCAGGGTCTCTGCTGAAAAGTGTCTCTTTTTGGCCCAGTCGAACTTTCCCATTTAACAAATGGCAAACAAATAAATATAGTACAGTTTTGAGGTTCACAGCATGGTGATTATGCTGATAAGGCAATTTAGGGTAAATGTTTCTGAGTCACACTTATAAACAATGCATGGTAAGCTCTGGACTGAGTAATGAGGCTCATGCCTGTAAATGCAAATAGATAAATAATACAAAAGTGCAATGTGCATGTGCTGGCAGGTCCATAAACCCCTACTAGACAGCAGATTAATCAGCCTTGGGGCCCCTGGGGGAGCTACAGTGCAACCTTGAACAGCAATGTGAGTTGTATGGGGTACTTACATTTAGGCCAGAATGTTTTTTAGCCCTCCAGATAAAACTCTGGCACACCATTTAATAATGCATGTTTACATGGTGGCATTGAATTATGTCCCACTGCCCACTGCTGCGTGCCACGTAATACATCCACAACATATATAAATGACTGCAAAGTGCCATGTCCAGGTGTGGACAGCTCCGTAACCACTTACCAGAAAACAGATTTATTAATCAGCCTTAGAGCTCATAGGGAAGCTATAGTGTAACCATAAATAGGGACAATATCTTTTAACTCATTCACTCTGATGGAGCTCAGGAAGTTTGCACTGTAACTTCCAATGGGTGAAGCCTAAGCCTTTTGACAGAATCAAATTATGTCCTCACATTTCAATCAGATGTTCATATCTCTGGAACCATAGGGTTTATGAAAATATAAATGGAAAACCAGCAAAAACTATTTTTATAATGGAACAATTCTTTAGGTTGTTGGTCTTAAACTGAATATTCTGTCACAGTAAACACAGAAACAAAGTAGTTTGTATTATTTTGTAAACAACTTATAATATCTCAGCAACCATTCAAGTTACACACACACTGTCAGCAGCATTTTATTCATCTAGCCGAGAGCTTTCATGTGAAGGTAACAAGTTCTGTCTGTTACTTAGTTGCGATATTTAGAAAAATGTGAAAATTCTATCTACATAAATTAATATCATAAAAACAACAGTTAATATCTCTTTACCTGCATTAGACAGAGGTCAAATATTATGCAGCTGACAACCCCCAGAAAAAATATCCAAATACTCCAGATAAATGCCCCGTTCAGAAAAATAAATAATCCACAAACAAAACACCTAACAGAGCAAAACGAATGGCTGGAATCCAGGTCAAAAATACTTTAATGGATGAAATCAATCACGCAAGAGCTTTCACCGTATATTTGCTGATTCCTCAGACATTCAACTTCAACAATACATCACACATTTAAATTGCAGCCTCCATTTCATTCTAACAGTCATTATTTAAACATTAAATAAACACTAACCAAATATCTGCCCTTTACTGAACTCACTAGAATACTAAAATATTTATTTCATGCTAAAATATTTAAAACCCACATATACCATAAAATATCTCTTGTACATACAAATGCAAATGGATATATGAACACATATTTGATCCTGATGGTGCACAGATGTATAATGCTTCATTTATTTAGGGGTCTAGCTTTTAGCACAGGTTTTAAAGGGACCTTATAATTTAGTCCCTTACCACAATCTGCTCTTAATTTAACAATCCACTTAGTCTCATTCATCTCAGTCCTACTCTGGACATCCCCCATCCTTTCTTCCTTCTTAGTTTTTGCTACAATCAGGAACTTAAAAGTATGTGTTCCTTCACTGTTCCTTACATGTCTGGCCAGCGTATTCATTGGTACTTGGCTGTTAATATCACACAAATGTTCTCTTATCCTATTCTTAAGTTTCCTATCCATTTTCCTTTGCAGAATGCTTTGCATACCTAGCAATATGCCAAGTAAACTACATGCTCTGTCTCACATGTGCCCTCAATTCTAAAAACAAAAGTTTTTTGGAAATCTGGATGCTCAAACTTCCCTGCAGAGTCAATAAATTTACAATAATTGCATCTATGGCAGAGCATAGTGGCTCTTGGAATTCCTCCATTCCTGTGCAGAATTACCTCTCTTGGGTAGCATAGAATTCTCTTCATATTTGTCATGTTCTTAAAAAGAAATAAATATTTTAATATTCTAGTAAGTTTTGTATTTTTCATCTGGATTCAAGCAATTTGTTTTGCTCCATTCTGTGTTTGATGCAGTTGAGTTTGCCAGTGTGTAAACTTTAAGAGGAACTTCTTCATAAAACCTTTAAAACCTTGTACATAGCAGGGTTTTGGAATTATTGATGCAAATATGAACAAGCAACATTTGATGCCTACAGGCATCAATAGGAGTTAACTGCAGATGCACTTGGAGGTGTCACTTGGATGTAATGAGTTAAGGGACATGTTATTCTTGATGCAAAAGCTCCAGGGCTTAATGGCGTGGATCCTTTAAAACCTGTGTTAACAGCTTGCAGATTGATTCACTGATGTTTCTTACAGAAAGGTTTTGATTGACTGGAAATTTGTCTAATGCCCTTGCTAAACATATTTCAATGAATGAAGGGCATTCTTTACAGTCCTGCACCTAATAAAGAGTAACATTAAGGATGAGACATTGTCAATACCTCTGAGCTAGCAGAGATAAAATGGATACTTAAGCTGCAACCAGACAAAGCTCCAAGGCTTAATGGCATGGTTCCATTAAAACCTGCATTAAAGGCTCACAGACTGATTCATTGAAGTTTCTTACAGAAAGGTTTTGATTGGGTAGATTGTTATGTTGTATGTTCTTGGATATGCTAAGTTTACTTAATTGATGATTACAATGCATGATCTCTATTGGTTTTCAATGAACAGCTTTCACTGGCAGAAATGACTGAATGAACTGATTTTATTGGCTACCATGTACAAATGCAAAGAAAAGATATTTTTTGAATTAGATTTGATTTTGTGCCTTGAGCATGAAAGCACCAATAACTTAGTTTTTATTACTTTGCATTATATTTTTATGGTTGTTGTTTATTAAACTTTTGGTTTTAATATGCTGGCCATGTCCGTGGTAGTCAGACCATGCTTTTTCTTTATGCTACTATTTGGTGTGCTTGGGACTGGCTTTCAGCTGCAGTTCGTATATATTTTATTTTGTTTTCTTATAATAGGGATGTGGGTACATTTATGCCAGCATGTCTTTTATCCCTCCAAATACTAGTCTGCCACATTATCCATTAATGCATGGTTATATGTGACAGTGAGCTCTGTCCCACTGCCTGCTGAAGCATGCTACATAATACCCACAATATGAATTAAAGTGAATCTGCTACAAGTGCTCTATAAATTCCAACCTATGAAGTGGTCATGATTTCTGAGTATGCATAGTGTGGAAGGGTTCCTGAATCATTCAAGAAGAAAACAAAAATATTTTATATACCTTCTACATACAGGCCATTTGGAGCACCTGCTTGGGGACTCTTAGAAATACAAAGTGGATGCCTTGCCAGGATGGTGAATGATGCCCTCTCTAGTGAGTAATGCAGATACAGACACAGTGACCTGAAGATGTGCCAATGTGTTTTCAGACAACGGAAAGAGGAAACAGGAGAAAGTGCACCAAAGTTTTATAGTAGGTAGTACTGACAGCTGGTTAATTGTGATTATGTAGGCCAAAAGTATTCAGCCATAAGCAGAACACGAGAGACATGAGCATCTTTCCTTTTCATTTTACTTTCTCAGCTCCTGGTAAAATAACTAGTTTATCTGTTGGAGGCATCTGGCATGCTGTCCAAGTGCAGTGATACATACATACCACTGATGTCATACTTACAAATTTGTAAATACTAGTTTTATTATTCATTTTTCAACTACCTGGTTTAACCATGGTGTACAGCTTTTACATGCTTACTATAACACATATCTTTGCCTGTCAGGCTGACTTCTAACATCTATCCTAACAGCTATCCTACTGCCAGGGATTGCCACTGTTAGCATCATAGTGGGTGATCAGCCGCTATCCTGGGTAGCATACTGTACTTCAGGTCTGGGTGTCTGCTTTACTACACTGCCAGTCTTACCCCTGCCATTGATGCTCAGTGCCCTGTCCTGCTGGCCCAACATTATTCTTCCCCTGCCCATTCAAACACCTGCCACAGCCAGTTACAACTGGTGCAGCACATCCAGGCAATGGATAAGCTGCTAGCTAACATTTACTGGTGGCCATCTTATTTCATGGTACATTATTCCTACCAGTGTTTTATGACATTTTTGTTTCTGTGGCTATGTCTCCACACCATGGTCACCATGATGCAAAGCAGGGAACTACCTGATAGAAAGTCCTTTAAGCAGAATACTTTTGACTTCTGAGTTGAAATGAAAAATGAACATCTGCACCCCCCTCCCGCAAATATTCTTGCTTTCTCGGTCCCATGCTGGTCATCCTTCCTCTTGTCTTTTTATGTCTAGGGACTTTGCTGTGGCCCTTATTAGGGTTCTTAACTAGGCTCACAGTGGCATGCTGATGAACTTGCAGAGTCAGCAGTAAGTTTTATATACATATACACACATATATATATATATATATATATATATATATATATATATATATATATATATATATATATATATATATATATATATATATATGCTAGTGGGCTCATATGGTCACATGGATACCATCAACCAGTGCCAGTCATTATGTCACCTATTAGGTTTTCTACATGGAATTCCCTAATTAGTTTGACACTGTCACATAATGTTGCTTGTTTTACATTATTAACTCATTCGAGCCTATAGTGTCTTTTTTGCATTCTTCCAGTTAACACCCATAGCTCCTTATGGTGTTCAAACATTTTTTGGGTCTGTCACCCTTTGCTAAATGAGTCACAAATTAATAATAGGCAGTATATATTAAAAGCAATTGACTATTTCTCAGGCTTATCTAATTATAAACTTAACTTAAAAAAATAACAATATTTTCCCCTTAAATCCTCCCAAACTATTATCGTTAATCCCATTTTAGATACAATTAAAATAAAAGACTCAACCAAATATTTTGGAATTACATTTTTCCAAAACAAAAAAGATTTTTATCAAAATAATATTCTGAATAAATGTAATATGATAACGCTAGACTGAAACAGATGGAACAATCTCAAAATACCATTCGTACCAAAGGTCTCGATAATCAAAATGAATATTCTTCCCAAAGTTATTTATACATTTATAACTACACGAGTGGTAATACATAACAAATTCTTTAAACAAAGACACGTTTCTGGTCAAGTTCATTTTGGAGCCTAAAAAAACAAGAATATCATACCAAAAACTCTCTCTCCTAAAACTAAAAGGGGGGTTAAATTTACCAGATTTTAAACTATATTATACCATTATCAATAGTAGAAGTATACTAAAGATAGCAGAATTTGTCCCTTCAAACAAAAAATGGTCTCCTATTTGGCTGAAAATATATCACAGCTATATCAAATCTCTAGGAATTAATCCTAAAGCTCTTCCTTTTCTAACCAAAAAAGATAAAACAGCTTATAAGATCACTGACCCTATAAAACACTTCATTATCGTACTTCAAAAGTTGTTCATTCCCTTGAACTTGGGCCAGCAATGGACATATTTCAACTAATCCATAATAACCCAAACTTAAAAATTAATAACTCAATGATAAATCTCAACAACTACCCTTTATTAAAAGACTTGAGAATTCGAGATCTCTACCCTTACCACAACTTCACAATTACAGACCTGAGATCTCAACTTAATTTACCAAAATCATACATAATTATCTTGAGACAAATTACAGAAGTATGTTCTAAATACCTTCAAAACTCCAAATTAAACAAGGTGGATATAAACAACTGTGAAACTCTATGGAACACAATGTTATACAGGGAAAGAAATTATATCCAACATGTACAAATTAATAGCAGAGATCAAATTCCAAGATAATATACTTGTTTCTAACTATTGGTTGAAAAGGAACTCATCAATAACTGAACAATTAAACCAAGCTTCAACATTAACACATAAAGCTTTACCATTGAAAAAGTTAACTTACACACAACTTATGATCAACAACAATGCATAGCTTACCCCCTCAGTACTACACACATTTAACTCTTTTAAATTCACCAAACTGTCCATATTGTAGATCACAGGAAGCAGATTTAACTCATATGTTTTGGAGCTGCAAATGCGTATTTTAAACTATGGAACTCATTAAAAATCCAACTGCAAAAGCAAGGCTATGAAAAAGCAACTCTTATATGGGAATACACACTACACTACTTCACATTCCTCCCCCAGGAATATCCCATACGCAAGCGACAATGCATATCACATTATTTCTAATAATGAAACTATACATAGCATCCAAATGAGAAAACAGGATGAATATCAATTGGGCTGAATTCAAAAAGATGGCAATTAAACACATGCTTGCTCATAAATGGGTAACTGATGCAAAAAAATAACAGTGTTAAAAAACTAAAAATGTGGGAACAGATATTTAACATACTGCTAGCTTAATTCACCCACATTATCATAAAGACACAGCCATTTATGTGTAAAGATATACCTTTAACACAAATTTTGATAGGTAATTACAAGATTTCTCCATAACAGGATAAGCTCGATAAATGGAAGTAATAAAATAATTGATGGCACTTTTGTACAGTTGTAAATATTGATGGTTCGTGTTGATGTTTAGATACTGTTCACCGTTAAATATGTACCCAGTGCATTAGTACTCTGTTGTTGTTGTTCGATCTTTGCTTGTTCTGTACATTGAAAAATGCAAAATAAAAGATTTTTGGAAAAAAAATAATAGGCAGCATTTGAAAGTGCAAGGTGCCGATTTCCTCTTATTATTCATATTTTTATATTTGCATTCATATTTTCATAACTGAGACACATGCATGTTGCTGAGGGGCATAATATGAAATACCTTGGTAGGAAAATGAAAAGTACATTCTCAATGTACAATTACAGTTTACTGTACTGGATATATTGATAGTTTTTTCTAGTAATTATAAAAATATGAAATATTTTCATATGTACTTAATATTTCCAAAACTGGGTGACTTACAACTACTGCATGGCATCAGATGAAATCTTAGATGATGTTGAAGAAAACTGTCATTTATATCTGCACTTTAAATTGCACATCTTGAGAGACATTCAGGGTTATTAATATAGTAAATTATACAAGTAAACATATTTTTTCATATTTTTGTAATATCTTAGTAGGCATGCAAATACAACTTTTTTGCTGTCATGTGAAAGCTTACCTTTGGCTACCAAAAGTTAGTTGATAAAATACATCCCGGCTGTACAGTTTCTAAGACATTACAATTTGTGAAACATTACATAAAAATATCATTCTGGTTTTGTATTCATAAGAACATATTACAGCACTGATATAAAGACTGTGATTGTACTGACTGTTATCAATGCAAAGAAGACTGTTTACTGATAACACTGTTGTTTGTACCATTTAAATAGCGTTTATTGTTAACAAAATTTTTGCATTTATTTGTGTCATGTTTTTAAGATGATTACCCAGAAAATGCTTTTGAATGTAAAAACGTGTGTAGGCTGCTAGAGGTGTGATATTCCACATCACATAAGTGTTAATTTGTTAATCAGCTCTAGGTTGCATTGTGCAACCCTTGACTTCGCTGTTTTGCCTTCACATGGCCATATGAGTGATGATTCTGAATCCAGCCTTAAGTCTTCAACTCACTTAATATTGTGTCTTTGTTAAAATTTAAGCACAATTCATAACTTTCTGTAAAATGGCCTGGCCTTAAAGAAAATAAGCACCATGTTCAGAAATCTGAGAGATTTACTTGTATCAAAAGCACACTTACAAAATAATTCTGATGAGGAATACATACCCAAAATGTAGCAATACAAAAGCACTACTATGCAGACAAAAACATCCAAAAGGCAATCAAGTAGCCAAGCTTTTTTCAATAGTGAGATAATGTGAAGTGTGCCTCACAGCAGACTGTGAGTCACATACTGTGCCTGCTACAGCAAATGTTTTGCATCTTGCCTGTTTACATACCATACATGGCCTGATAGATGTACCTGTCCTGTAAGGGCTAGAATCTTAGCTCCATTTCCAGGGCATAGAAAGCAATCAGCACAGCTGTCATCTCAAGCAGGTTTGCATACAATTCCTGACTCCAGAGGAAACTTTCTATAATGACTGGTGGGAAATGTCCACACTCCAGAGCCTGTTAACAAGGATCTGGCACCTGAATAAGATATGTCAGAGCAAAATGAATCTGCAAGCACTATGCCTGGCTCAGTGGTATACAGGGATAAAGCCCTGACTAGAAAGACATTGACATTAGAGGATTCTACACATGCACTCTGGGAACCACTAAAAGCCCGCTGGAATAAGAACAGAGAAATCTATCTGGGCAGTAGGGGATCATAACCTCCTTGAAGTTAGTGGTACCCAGGTCATGTACAGCCAATTAAACCAACAGTAAGACTTTCTAAAGATTATGCATCTATGAAATGGCAGCAAATGAAGACACCACAGTACTGGTAATGAGCAGTATGAGTAAATAGTCATGCAGAAAAATTCTTGGCCAGCTGCAGCTGATCCAACACATTGTCATGCAGCTCTAGGTAAATGGAGATGCAGTAATCAAGCCAAAAAGGATGCCAATGCATAAACTACCACTAAACAGTCAACAGAAGGAAGGAAAGAAGGAGGTGCTGGAGGCACAAGATGTTTTGAAGATGGAAGTAGGATGCCTTCACTATGGTTGACACTTGGACCCTGTCAATCTGTCAGTGAAATCCATGAGGTTTCATACCTTAGTCACACAAGTCAGCCTATCCCCACTGCAAATTATAATGGAGTCAGAAGGACTTCCTAACGGTGGCATGAACAGTCATGACTACAGTCTTGGATTTGTTCAGCTGCAGGCTAGTTAGTACTCCTCCAGTGCTTCATGGATAGATTCCAGATCGTGTATCTAAGGCAGACAATATGACCTGAGGAATAAAACATGTAAAGCTGAGTATTATCAGTACAGCAGTAAAACTGAAGGCCTCCCTGTTTTGTGGAACTCGCCTAGTGAAAGCATATACACAGAGAAAATAGAAGTGAGCTGAAGACAGAACTCTGGAGAACACGAGATGTAACACAATAAACTAATGAAAAGTTTTTCTCACATACAATCCATTGAGTACATACAGTGAGCTAGGAGGCAACCCATTCAAGAACAGCTCTATTAGCTCCACAGTAGACATGAAGCCAACTTTATCAAATGCAAGAGAGACCTCAAGTATGACCAGGACAGAATAATACTGGTTATCATATTCAGTACCAAGGTAATAGTCATCTCAGTACAATCTCTTGTGCAGAAACAAGACTGCAAAAGATTAACATCTATGGCATTCTGGAAGTACAGATCCAACCTTCTAAAGAAACTTACCAATAACAGTAAGGACAGAAATAGAATGAAAGGCTGGAGTACCCAGGCTGTTGACAACTTAGAAAAGCAAGGATGGCCAGTTAGATGCAGAGGACACAACCTTCTTTTAGGGGAACACTGCCTGATAAATCACACAGTATTCATCAAAGCTAAGTCTGAAATCAAACTAACCTGAACATCACAATTTATACTCTAGCCTTTTTCCTTTTCATCTCATGTCATGGAGCTCAGTAATAAACCAGGGCTCATATGATTTCATATGGACTGGACATACTTCAGCTGGGGCAGTTAAGTTTAGTGTGAAACCTACAGCTATGTTATAATCTGTAAGGAGCTCTTCTGGACCTACTGTATTGGGCACTATAAACAGACAGTAGAATACATCAGCAAACTGATCCCATGTCACAACTTGCTAGTGTCTGCATTTAACCAACTTAAAGTTGGGGGACAGTGACTGGAGTAAACAAAATGAGAAATGTACCACTGGAACTTAGAGCAATTACTCACATCATACAGCTTTCCCATGCAGTATAGAAGATGCCAGTATGGGTCCTGACTAGCAGTCTAATATCATTCCCTCTGTGGGTCATTAGGAAGAACAGAGAAATGGTTGGTCTTCTGCTTTTTCTTGGTAGGGACATCAGCCCTAAGAGACACTGAACATTCTGACCCCTGACGAGATTCAGAGTACCCAGTACCTCCTACCTGACCAGAATCTGTAGAATCCCTCTAGGACTCTCTGAGATAACCAACCATGGTTCCCCCTTGACATCTGGAATAGATACCTACAAAGCCTCAGCGGACGTGCAAAAGGAAGGATCCATGCCAGCCTTTGATGGGCTCATGGCAGAGGAATCTGATTTCAACACTGGCTGGCCTACAGAGTTATCACCCACTTCTAGAGAAACATCTGGTGGAGGCTGGACTGCAAAAGATTCCAGCTGAGATTTCTTGGCCTTCGTCTTGCCTAATGGTAGTACCTTGGTGTTAACTGATGCTATCCTACTCCAACTGTTTCTCAAGCTAAACGGCCAGGGAAGACAACCAATTTCTAAGTGTCTTAGGCACAAACACCTTACAAATACTACAGGAAGTATGGACGTGAGAACCACCAAGACAAAATAAATGCTGTTCATGATGATCCTTATGTGGAATCTGCCTCCCACACTGGCATTTTCCCTTCTTGGATGACATGAATGCCAAGGTAACAAAAAAAAAAAAAAAAAAAAACCCAAGACCAACAATAAGTAAGAAAAAACACCCCAGAAGGGCACTTATCTAATTATAAGCATGCCAAAGAGCATTCAGACCAGCAATCAATGATGGCATTCAGACTGTCGGCAAAGAAGTTCCGAGTGACTGTGTCTGTATGTCACCTTTATGCCCTATGTCCTGTACAGGGAGCATACATGTGACGTACAGGACATACAAGATTTAAAGGCTTTGATATACTGACTGGATATTGGGCTACTCTTGGCAGGAGATCCTTAAGGTGCAGAATACTACAACAGTGATATAAAAAGGCCTCTGTGAACATACTGACCTCTGCTACAGTGGTGCAGCACTGGTAAATAAAACTATATTTACATGTTCATCACTGGCAATACATTTAGTAAAACATATTACTTCACCAAGGCTCTGCTATACCCTAATTTACCGCTGAACAAACCTTACAGACATATTAGTTTTAAGACAAATAATGCCTGCATTTTGCTTGCATAGAGTGATAGGTGTAACAGCATACATGTAAAAGGTATACAAACTCACTTTACTGTGAAAACTGCTGAAATGATGAGTAATTCCCATATGATATCACAGTGTTAAAGCCATATATTTTATGCCTGCTCCATGGCACTGATGGTGAAGCACTGACTGTAATACTTATGAGATGAGTGAGTAATCTGGATGCCAGAGAGGTCAGTGAGGAAGGGCGACTATATGCAGAAAATGCTGGCTCACACATCTTGGCAGAAAGGAGGTGATTTGATCTACTGCAATGCTGCCACCTATGCAATACTATAGATTGGTACATTTCTGCTTCAACCTATCAAGCTGTCCATGGTTGCCTTCATATGTGTGTCTGCAGGAGTGATCAGGGTTTTGTGGTAATATTAGTACAATTCCAGTGCCAAGGGGTAGGGTTAGGGCTAAAATGTAAATACCTCACTACTCTCTGGACTGTAAATAATGAATTTCGACTGGAGGGGAGGCAGGGTAGTTTCCTAGCTTAGGGACACTTATGGTGCTCCATTAAAAGCAGGCGGCACTGCTTTGGGGAGGGATGACTCCATATACTCCAGTTATTAGGACAAAATTCTGCTGAAGAAAAGATAACAGGCAAAGGTATCAAACAGCCTCTGTGGCTGCTAGGATGACAGACTCTTGCTCAACTATAACCCTGTCAATGGTTTATAAGAAGTCATACAAACAGGGGAATGAATAGGTTCAACACCTATGGGAGGGAGTGGTGGTAAGCATGCAGGGGAAAAATGCAGCTAAAAAATGTCCTCCAATGAAATGTATCACAGTATTTTGTTAATAATGTAATTTTCTTATGAAGGCAAGACGGTAGAAGAAGGTAAAGGCAAGTGAGTAGACTGAATGAAGTCAGATAAACAGTGTTCTTACTTCTGATTCAATGGTATAAAAACTATTATAAATAAGTTTTCAATGACCTATAAACTAGGAGGAGCAAACAGCACAACCTGTCAGGAGCCACAATCAGCAGGTGCTGATACTGCACTCACACGCCAACAGCACCTGCTGATTGCTGTTAGTGGCCGCAATCAGCAGGTGCTGACGGTGTCTGAGTGCAGTATGACACTGCTTTAGGAATCCGCAAAGGTATCACAGTTTTGTGAACGAATGTCAATACTGCATGAAGTACTCTGTGTCTGGTAATTTAACTGTAGCAAACTTCTTAGCTGCTTGTTACATTTAAAGCAAGCAGCTTGCTAAAGTTTCAAAGCAGAAGTTTTTTAGTTTTTTTTTTTTTTTTTTTGAAGGGGGGCTTCAAATTTGAGAAGACTTTGTTTTTTTGCTCCCCAACTCCAGATAGCCTAGCCATGCTACTGACTTTACATGATGTACAAAAATACTAGATATGAATGTGTAATATTTACTCAAGTCCTTCCCAGTGGCATTAAATTTTCAGTAAACATAGCACACTTTTAATTCCTTGTAAGAATGAAAGTTGTGAGAAGAGTTTTCCTAAGGTTGTCAGACTGTAAGGTCTTATGTCTCTGCCCTAGTTATATGTATCATTGTCTCAAGTTACTGTTTGCTCTAGGACCCAAAATCAGTCTCAAGGGCCATGTCTCATGTTATTTTCTCAGCCCTTCTGATGTCATCAACTTAGACAGCACCTGAAGGCCCTGTCTGTAATTCCCAGTGGTCTCCAAAAGAGGTCACCACTTCAGTAGCCTAATGTCACAGCCTACTGTGTGGAAGGTGAGTCAGCTAAGTGCCAGCCCTTCCTACCTTCTTGTTCATCCATTCAACACCTAGGTCTGCTAATCTCATGTATGTCACCACCGATGTGTGAGATATGCCATTCCACTGTCACCATGTACGGTAACAAGAAATAATGTTTTATTAAACAAATTTGTACGCTGCTGAAACTTACATAAAGTGCTTTCTCCAGATGTGCTCTCTGACTTTTGATTTCTTCTTTCAGTGCTGTTATCTGTTTTTCAGACCTTTTTCTGTCAGAGATGACTTGATCTTGGAAGATTTTAAGATCTGCCTTGGAAAGTTCAAGCTCTTTCTGTACATGCAATGATTCTTCCAGTTTTTCCTGCAAAAGTTGTTCCTTTACTGAAAGGCGATGTGCTATAAACAAAAAATAAGCTATTACTGTGTGACTGCAGAATACCACCTGCACTGACAAGAAGACATCTATATAATACTTTACAATAATAAGGAATAAATGAGTTTAAATAATTCAATTTCTTTATAAAAACAAACAGCTTGTGTGTGATTATCAGAAGTAAAAGTTCTGGAAGTAATCCCCTTTGCTTAGTCCTTCAGCATACTTCGGTTTAACCATTTAAATGCCAGTCATGGATGCACAATCTTGTTACTTACTTATTCATTCATTAATCATGTAAGGCAACTGACCAAATAGACACATTTTCAGCTACAATCTGAACACAGGCTAAAATTACATTGTCACAAAATTTACATCAAGACCAAGCTACAGACAGGTTTAGTTGTGGAAAACAACAACAACAATAAAAACTGTGTAAAAGAGTAAACGTAAATTTATAGGCTTGTATACTCATTGATAATACAAGGAAGTACTGGTATTACTCAATCACATACATTACTGCAGTTGCTTTATATTCAGTGATTAGTCAAGATTTACAGAAATATCAGTCATCAGTCAATGGTTATGAATGCAGTAAGCAGGAATATTTCATCTTAAGCACATGCAACCAGACCTATCATTTTAGCTATCTGTCAAGGGTTACCAGTAAAGAAGTAATGTGTAGGGAAATCTTAACATCAGCAAGAAACCTATCACGCATCAAAGGTATATAAGCTGTGAAGGTTCAGTCTCTACACTTAGTATGGGGGAAAAACAAATGACAACCTGCAGGCTAGACTCAATATCACAGTGTGTGTCCTTAAGAAACTGACAAAAGGTCACTGCAGGAGAGAAACCAAGGTTAAGAACAACATGGATGAGTTGTTTTTTTTTTATATATTTTTAGTTTTCTCCAGCTGGACATTCTTCTTCTCAAGTATAAAAAATTGCACTTTCTGATAACTTACAGTGGGACAAGAGTTAGGGGCTAAGGGTCATTATTCCACAGCTGGCATAGTTTTATATATGTTGTCTTAGTCCTCCCATTGCTGACCAGAATGTGTAATGAAGCCTACAACGTCAGGCCTTAAGAGTGGGTATGACTGCTGCCCCACACAACTAAAGTGCACACACTGTTTAGTAGGCTGTACCTACCTTGTCCAATAGCTTGAGATGATCAGTACTCCTTCAGAAGTAGTACTTACATTGATTTCTTCCCTGAGGGTGGGCCAGCTAGCTTTAGCCTAATTTTGCAGTCTGTTGCAGCCTGGCCTCTCCAGTGTGCAGTCCCACTATTTAAATCTAGGTAGGCTGGGGCACAGTTAAGGCTCTACCACTCTGTACCACAACCCTGGCAAAGTCAGTCCTTCCTTTCAAAAGGACACAGGAAGCCCTGGTGAGAGAGAGAGGTAATGTGGCTCATACACTGGTAAAAGCACAATAAATAAACTTAAAAGCCTCATAAGTCTGACACTGTGTTCAGGCCCAAAGGCTGTATAGGAACACTGACTCAGAGAATGCTGGATTATAGACATTTGAATTTACCCAGGTATCTAAATTATTCTTAACTGTATATAATGTTGGTGGCTTATGTATTGTTAAGGGTACCCTTGTTCCAAATTATGGGGATGCCCTGTGAGACGAGTCCTTCTTACATTTGCCATAAAAAAATTATGCTGTAGTTCAAGGCTGCTGTGCCTATGTGTCTCAGAAGAATTGAACATATCCAGATTTAATGACACCCTGGGAGATTCAATGTGCATTGATCTGTATGCCAGGATAAACATACCTTAAAAATATCTGTAATGTATGGAAAAAAAATCTAACTTTCGACATCTTTCCATATATGGCAAATTCCCCACAAGTGTAATTTTCTTGTTAAATTTTCAGTGGTCTGTTTATAATATTCCCTCATTGAAAGTACACATAAATGTTACAGAGAAATAATTCCATAACAGTAGTCAGTATTTTGATTTCACATGAGGCATACTGCTTATTTGTTGTTAAAATCTCCGTAAATCAAGTATTTTTGATGTGTATAAAATTCCAGGTATAAATGATGCCATTTCTATCAACTGCGCAAGAACTCTGCGGTTAAATGATTGGGTGAGCGAGTCACGTAATTATGTGACATCTAAGAAAGTATGTCGTGATAATGTAATTATTCTGAAGAAGTCTAATTGTTAGTCAGATGAAATGTTGCCATTGCCCTACGAGAACGTAACCTGATTATGGCATGCAAAGACTTATTACTTTTCGTAACAAAAGGGAAGGTCGTGGGCAGACCATTTAGGGAAGGTTTGCTTATTAAGTTGGCCTTCTTTTCTTTCTGGAAATTAGACAGAAAAATGATTAAGGTAGCCTAACCTGACAGCAGATAACTAAAATTCTCTTCCTGAGATAACAGAAACCACAATATACACTTTAGTTGAAAGGCATTTCAATTCCAGTGCATCTGATGGTTCTAATGGAGGTAATGACAACTACTCTGAAATAAAATTCACATCCCACTGGAGAGAAATATGTCTTCTTGGTGGCCTTATCTGAAGAACTTCGTTTAGTAAGGCCTTAACTGAAGATTCTACTTCTGTAAGTAGAAAGGCTAGGACAAAGGCATAGACTGCAAATATGAGAACATTCATGAACAAGCCAAGTAAATATCAGACATGTGATTCATATAATCCAAGAACCTTTACACAGAACTGTGTAAATGATCTAGACCTTGTCATTTAGTCCATGGGACATATCTTTTCCACTGATTATAGCTTAAAGACATTCAAGAGTCATGAAAAAGAGCTGTTGCAAAACATTAAAATTCGATCTTCCAAGGCAGATGAGTTTAGTACTGGGTTTTAGTATGACTATAAACATCTTGCTTTATTACTGTGTAAAAATGATAACATAAGGGCCACAGTGGAAAAGAGATCAAATGCATAAAAAGGGAATATTATGGCAGCATGGGCTGAGGAGAAGGTGTCTTAGAATGGCCTTGTTTTGTTTTAAATTGTAACTTTTGGATTATAAGAAATGAAGGGAAAATGCTGGTTGATGGCAAAGGCTACAGAAAGAATAAGCAATATGTCTTTCAAGCTATATTATGAGAGATAACAAGTCAACCAACTACGACTTGATTGTTACAATACACAACAAAAAGGTCCACTTTTGTGAGACCTCCTCCACATCTGTACAATGTCTTACTGCATAGATCCAGACTAAAATCATTAGCCCAATATATTTTTCTGTTTAAAGCTTCTGTTAACGGATTCTGGAAACCAGAAATATAAATTATGATTAGCTGAACACTATGTTGCACAGTTCATTCTCAACATTCCCATATCTTAGTTGTCTCTCTGCACTGTTAGAATGTTCTGCTTCTTCCTTGTTTATCAACTGTATTATTCTAGTGCTGTCTATACTGAATTAAGAATGTTTTGTTTGACAATTGTCCAAGGTTTTCAGGGCCCTTTCTCTTTTAAGTTGATGTGAAGACACTTTTCCCACGGAGACCAATTGCCTGCACTAAAATGTCTTTGAAATGGATTTGCAAGCATAAGCCAGAGTGTCTATTGCTGGATACTGGACTTTGGATGAGGAAGAAAGTCAATCCAATGGATACATTTGTTGTGCATGTCCACTACAGGAATTCCTACTTTATGTCCGAAAGTACAGGAACAATTTCATGAAAATCTAAAGGCTGGTTAAACAGAAATCTGTGCTGCAACTGTATCTTTTTCAACTGCCTTATGTACACAGACAACCTTCTACTACTACTACCACCTAGGAACACAATATATGAGAGATGCAGTCACATGAAGAACCTAGAATCCTAGCTGTCTCAGTCACAAGCCAGTACATCTGGCACTGAGATGGTTGTCTGCACAAACATTACGAACTATACCTCTACCACGACCCACATTTGTACAACACACTCCTACATATGCGGAGGTTCTCGACAAAAACATACCTACACAAAAGATACCTGTGAAGCAAAAACACACATGCACATCACAACCCACAGCACCAAGCATCACACATACTACACACGTCTGTGTGTCACACCCTCTAAGGTCCAGCCACAAACCCAACATACTAGTCATAGCAGACTCTATCATGAGACACACAGATGTGCCCCTCACCAGGGTAGACAAGGAGAAAATCACAGTAAGTTGCTTGTCAGGTGCTAGAATCCACCATATCACGCAAGCACTTAAGTCTCTTAAGACTTATCACAGTCCATGTTGGTATGAATGACTTCAGATGTACCTCTCTGAACTATATGAAAAGAAACATGACTGAGTTGGCTGAATATGTGTCCCAGGCAGGTCTGTCCCTAGCCTTAAGCAGCATCCTACCATCAACCAGAATGATGCCTCAATACAAACAGAAAATAATTGACTAACAATTAGCTTAGTTTCTGGTGTCATTCCAAGGGAATTCAGTACCTGACAGCCTGGGAGGATGTGATTGACAGACCACGATGCTTTGCCAGAGATGGCCTTCATCTGCCTCCCCTGGGCTTCAGGCTTCTGGCAAAGGCTCTTACCTCCCCCATAGTGACTTTTTTAGGCAAAGTCATGAGCACAAAATTACCAACATGAAAAATTCTTCTAAATGAAATGTAAAGGTCATGCTGCTAAACTCTAGGAGTCTTTGCATGAAAGTGCACTCATTGCAAGCACTCCTTGCCCTGGAGGATGCTGACATTTGTGCAGTCGCTGAAACCTGGCTCAAAGCTGTGGAGAGCACCCCATCCTTATCAGGTTACACATCCTACCATTCTTTCCAATACATACCATACAAATGGAGGGCTACAAAGTCAAAGGAGGTGGAGTTTCAATATTTATCAAAGACATACACATCTCCAGGCTGATCAAATGGTATAACACACAGGAGTCACTCCAAGTGCAGTTAACTGCTGAAAAAACACCTATTCAAATCACAGCGAGTTACAGATCCCCAACCATGACTCAAGATGCTCACTCCACCTATCTGGACTTCCTTGAATCCATCAAGATTCAACCCTCTATCTTGATCCTGGGTGACTTTAACTATCCAACCATAGAGTGGAAGATCTGTTTTAGCCCAAACATGAATGTCCAGAGATTTCTCGACTTTGTCAATGCCAATGCATTGGATCAGCAGGTCGACACTCCTACGAGAGGTGAAGATATCCTGGACCTGGTCCTAACCAACATGAGTAGCCACTGCAGCACCCCTACAGTGTCATTCTCCTTGGTAAGATCCAACCATAAATAGATCACTTTTGAAGTCACCATCTTTCCCTGACCCCCCTTGTCAGGGTCAAACAAAAATAAACTTTTCCAAAGCTGACTACAATCTCCTCAGAGCAGGTATAAGCAGCTTCACAGCCACAGTCCCTTCAGTTGGAACTAGCACTAATGTCTAAGCCCACACCAAAAAAATATATGAGCATCTACATAGCTGTATGGACTCAGTAATACCTGACAGGACCATATTCCTCAAGGAAGAGTGAACCTATCTGGTGGGTAACAGCAAAAACAAACTGTATATTGCTGTCCAGGACCAAGAAGGAGCAGGTGCCAAATTGGAAGCAATCTCTCCTTTGTCTGAACAAGCAAATAAGGTCATTGGTGAAATCCTCTAAGGCTAACTTTGAGTCTAAATTAAACATATCCACTAAGAACAATCAAAAGGCCTTCTTTACAAATGTCTACAATCTCAAAGGTAACACCCAAATCTCCTCTGAGCTGGTGGTCAATAACACCACAAACACCATAGATATAGCCAACCTGCTGGCAGACAGATTCAGTGAAAACTTCACCTCCCTGTCCCCCCATTAGTAAACCAGGACAACCCCAGCATCTGCTCCCCTCCCCTCATCACCAGGGGGTAGGTCTTTAATGCCCTCTCAAAGACAAAAAATACAGTCTCCATGGGACCTGATAACATCCCTGGCTGTATCCTACACGAACTTAGGCATGAGGTCTCAGCTCCATTAGCCACCCTATTAAACCAAAGCCTGAGCATTGGCTTCATCCCAGCTGAATGGTGGACAGCCAATGTCATCCTTCTACACAAAGGTGGAGCATCCACCGACCCAGACAATTATAAGCTCATCAGCCTAACTAGCCTGATCTGCAAGGCCATGGAACACATTATCATGGACCTTATAAACAAGGACATTGACAACCTCCAAACTCTTGACCCCACACAGTTTGGTTTTGTCAAAGGGAGATCATGCCTGTTATACTTGGTCAACTTCTTCGAAACAGTCACCAAAGCTATGGATGAGGGGAAGATGGTGCACACCACCTATCTTGACCTAGCCAAAGCACTACTCCCCACTCAGGCATTACAGATACACTCTCCCAGCTAGACATCAACCCATATGTTACCAAATGGTTAGCTAACTGCCTCACTGATAGAACCCACTCAGTCAAAACAGGAGAAGCGACCTCTAGTAGTAGACCCGTAACAAGCGGTGTACCCCAAGAATTGGTCTTGGGGCTTCTACTGTTTACTTTTCTGAGGTGCAAGCCAAAAGCAGTGGTTTGATAACTGCAAGCTGGGTGCTGTCTTAAATTCCCCTACTGACGTGAGCATTCTCCAAGAGGGCCTTACCCAAACTAATGACTGGTGCCAAAAGCATGGCCTCAAACTGAATTCCAAAAAATGCATCATTATCCTCTTTGGGGAAAATGGCATCCCCACTAATTATCACATTAATAACAATGTACTAAGCATGCAATCAGTCTTGAAGAACTTCGGCATCTAGGTTGATAGCAACCTGAGTTTTAGCCACCACGTTGCCTCTGTTGTATGGAAGGATTTCTACATGGCCCACCTCATAAATAAGGGTATTTCATCCAGGAACAAGTAGGTCATAACATCCCTGTACCCCCCCCTTATCAGACCCATTATCGAGTACAATGCCCCCTCGGCATGTACCTTGCCAAGCACATGCAGCAGCTGGAGAGACCACAGAGGTTCCTGATCAGGAAAATCCAGGGTCTGAAACACATATCCTATACAGATAGGCTAAAAGCCCTGTCCCTCTACTCAGTCTTGTACAGATCGCTCAGAGGTGACCTGTGTCTGGCATACAAGGC
>NC_056750.1:379138108-379295608 GCF_019279795.1 Protopterus annectens
CTGTAACAAAGCGTTAGTTTAAGGGTGTGCACACTTATGCAACCAGCTTATTCTGCGTTTTTTATGTTTTATATTTTTTCCCCTAACAGATTTGTTTTTCAATTGAATTGTTCAGGTTAGAGGTCACATTAAAGGTGGGAAAAGTTTTTAAATGATTTATTGTGGTCTCATTTTTTATATCACAAAAACCTGGCATTTTAATAGGGGTGTGTACACTTTTTATATCGACTGTAGTTATCATGCAATATTTTATATGTCCTGTTAATTATCCCTTTTTTACCAGCAACTTCAGTTCTAGATTCAAATAAAAACCCAACAGAACAGGTCTTTCACTTAAGATTCCCCTATCCATTTCTCTTTGCCTACACTCTGATAATAATCTCTGGTATGGAAGGCTGTGTCTAGCCTACACTCCAAATGTCTTCTTGGCCTCATCTCACTCTATTAACTTTCTCTCTCTCTAGTTATTTAATCCCAATATTTAGATTCCTTTTTAAGTTTTCTCCAGTAAATTCCAGATCCTTTTGCCTATTTTCTGTAACCCTACATGCATTCATTCCTATTGGCACAGCCTCCATTCTCATGTTGGCTTAGTTCTTAGAATACTTTCTGCTACTTTATGAATATAATATTCTGTATGGTGATTATTCTCCTTAAAGATCTGAATCCCAAACCTTACTCTCTCTGTTTCGTGATCTTCCTCCCTACTTCATTATCATCTCTTTCCATTCTGAATTAAAACATACTGCTTGGGTTATGTATATGAGCCTTAACTGTGTAGCTCTGAAATACCCCTTCAAATCACATAATCCTAAACAATTTGCTCTACTGGAAGGATCAACGTATCCTACTTAACTCTTCCCCTCCCAGATAAAGGCCTTCAATTTGTTTAATAATTATTGTGCACAACTTCTCCTTTGGTTGTCAAAAATATACCTAACCCATATATAAAGCTAACGCGACTAAAAACGTTCTAACTGCTTCTATTTTAATTTCCATATACATGAACAACAGTGTCCAGTTTTTCAGTTTTTGTATTACCTTTTTAGTTTCTTCCCACATATCCTTAACTGCCAAAACAGAAGCTTTATTAATCCATACTCCTAAACACTTCATGTTATTGTGTCCCTATAAATATGGCTATCACTGAACCAATTTGTTTGTGGGTACACAATTTGCGGCCATAGACTTTGTTTTATCTTCATTAATTTCATATACTGACAAACTTAAAACTGCTTCAGAACATGCTACAACACCGAGATGTCCTTTTTTGGATTATAAAGGTAAAAAATAATATCATCTACAAATAAAGCTTTTTCTTGATTACCATACCAGTTATATCACT
Source organism: Protopterus annectens (assembly GCF_019279795.1). NCBI lineage: Eukaryota > Metazoa > Chordata > Ceratodontiformes > Protopteridae > Protopterus > Protopterus annectens. Next base: position 379,139,454 of record NC_056750.1, read on the forward strand.
GAATTACTGACTCCCTTATTTTCTTTGCCAATGGCTGTAAATATAAGGCAAATAATAAAGGAGAAAGAAGACACCCCTGCTTGGTTGCTCTGTTCAAACACAACTTATCAGAGATGAACCGTCCCACTTTAATTTTTGCCTCTGATCTTTCATGTATCCTCTTAATTAACATTATTATTGTATCAGGGAATTCAAATGCTTCCATTGACATTCTCATAAAATCCCAGATTACTCTCTGTCAAATGCTTTCTCTGCATCAAGACCCACCAACAACAGTGGTATTTTCTTACATTCCACTTCCCTCTGGTTCATCATTGTTCTATTAATAATGCCAAATGTTTACATCCCCCTAACAAAATCAAAGTGACCCATATCTATCAATTTTGGCAAAATGTTTACCATTCTTTTACCTAGTATAGATATAAATACTTTATAATCATGGTTTAAAATTGAAATTGGTCTGTATTAAGCTGGGTCTGATGGGTCTTTTACTATCCTTGGGTAATATAGCCAGCACACCTTTCTTTCAATTTGCTGGTGTTTTCTGTCTTTACAAAATACTGTTAAACAACATCTTCCAGATCTTTATCGCTTTCTTCCCTTCTAACTTCTAAACTTACACAAGAAGACTTTCCCGAAGAGTGATTATACATCACCATTTTTATCTCATCCCCTCCTATCTTAACTGTTAGTTGGTGAGCCTGATCTACGTCCAACCTTGGCATAATTAAGTTTTCCAAAATATTTCCATGTGTGCTCTTTCGTGATGTCTACATTTCTCCTGCTTTATACAAATGTTCATACAATTTCTGAAATTTCTCTAAAACCTCTATAGGATCTCCAGTCACTTTTCATGCTATAGGTTCCTTACGTTTGGCAACAAACCTTTCTACTTTCTCTTGCTTAAGTTGTTGTGCTCTGGAGTTACCAAAAAAACAGTTGCTTAACAAAAATCTTTTTAAACTCATGCATATTATCTAGATATTCCCATATTTTCTCTAACATTCTGCATTTGCACTTCTTCTTGTGCTACGGGATTCCACATATTTTGCAATACTTAAACCTTTGCCAGGCCCCCTAAGTAATTCCTATTACTTGCTAACAATGCCTTTCTCTTTTATTTCTACCCTATTTTTTAACTCCATTTTCATTTCATCACACTCTCTAGCTATAACTTCTGAAGATATTTCTATCTTCTATAATAAATCTCAAACAATTTCCAACATCCATTCCTTAAATTCCCTTCTTTTTAATAGGTAGGCAGGAAAGCACCAGTGACTCATTTATACTTAATTACCTTGCATTTTATCTGAGTTTTACTGGTACATGATTGGCAATAGTTATTGGATGTGTGTCAAAAGCTTTTGATTAAATGCAAATGCTCCTGCGAAATATAATTTCTATATGTTCTACCCCAGTTATTGTACCTTGTGAATAATATGCTAATTATGTCAGAGTTCTACTACTGAATTCACATCTTCTATACCAAATAGTTTCATAAATGTCTTCAAACATCTACCCTCTTTTGTTATAATTTTCTTTTTAGCTCTCCCTGATACATCCTCATTATTGCAAATCAAGTTCCAGTCCCCACCTACAAGTAATATCCCCCTCTGAAAACTGATTATTTCTCACAATATTTTCTTAAGCTTCACAATAGTAGTTTTTGGGGGAATATAAATACATGCCAGCATAAATCCTCCTCCATTTTCAATAGAATCTTACCATCACAAATCTACCATTAATGTATTTTCTTCCCACTTCTATCACCATTTCAGCCCCTCTAGCATTAGTATAATTACTCCCCTTTTCCTTTGTCTCATATATTCTGCTGAATACCCATCTTGATATCCTACCTTTGTCAAATTCACAGGCTCTCTTCTTTCCAAATGTGTCTTCTGCAGCATTGCTATTTGTACTCTACATTTCTAAATATACTTTAATATTTTTTCTTTTGTCTATACCTGTAAGGCCATTCATGTTGCAAGATAATATGGATAGCATAGCCACTACAATAAAAAGTTATTGTTCCTACTTATTATGCATGACAGCTTTTTTAAATCTGTTTTCAACTTTTGTGTTACACATACACACTAATGTTTGGCAGGTTGATCTTTTGTAAAGTTACTTCTTCTCATCTCCATTTGAAACTATGTCACATTTTTCAAGACATTCTGTTTCAATGAAAGCCCTTAACCAAAAAACTAGACACATTTTCTAAACACCCTCATCCTCCATTAACATAGAACAAACACACAAAACTATGTACATCTTCAAAAAATTAAGTTTAACCCTCCAGGTAGGCACAACTGCCCCAAATTAACAGTTGCACCCAAAGGCATTATGTAACCTAAAATTAAAGTTACCCATGGTAAAGTGCATGCTACAGCCTGTTTTTCCATTTACACCGACTGCTGTTTGCTCTTTTCTTATCCCTGTTCCCATCCTAGATATTAAAAACAGCTTGCCTGCTTTCAGAAAACATTTTTTTATCCCTAAAAAAAGTGCAATGGCTATCTTTAAATAAAGCTAAATTGCACAGTGCTCTATTAAATGCATACTTTTGATTCTTCTAGTCAACTCCTGTGCTTTATTTTTCTGCCTCTCAAGCATTTTCCATTGGAACACTGGAAAATGTTTCACTGGTAAAGTCTCACGTATACTGTGTCTGTCTTACTGTCAGATGAATGAGAAGCACAGTCCTGTTCTGCTTGCTGGCTCACTTTCTGTTGGATAAACTTTAATTCCTCCTTAGCCTGTCATACATCAAAAAATTAACTTGAACAAGGAAAACATACTCTGAAGACAGCAGGATATGGCAGCTTGAACTCCACATCTGCCTCTCAATAGTCCTTGATTGCTGGGATATACTTGATTCTACTCTGCCTGGTGCATACTATATGCACAGTGCTCTATTTTCTACAAACATTCTGCTGTTTCTAATTTTTAATACATTACCCTTCTGTCACAGTTTTGTCAAGATCAGCTCCTTCTGCTGGTATGATCACATCTTTAATATAAGTCTCGTCTGCTTTGTCATGGTCAGGTTTGGAGCATGCACTCTATGTGCACTTTCAATTAACAAATCCTGCTGTGGAACACCAGTCCAGTTGCTGATTTGTGGTTTCAAAAAATAAAGTCTGTTCCTTCCAGTTTCTCTGGTACAGCAGAAAATATCAGGTTTAATCTGTGCATTCTGTCTTCTAACTATTTTTGAAATAGTTCTTCTTGAGAAGCCTCATACTCACTCAGCTTTTTGCTTCATTTCAGTCTCTGATTTTTGCAGTTTTATCAGTTTATCCAAGCAGCTAGTTAAAGCTTCTTCTATTTTTCCAGCCTTTTGTTACTTGGGTTGATATATTCTTTCAATGTTTCATTTATTTTAATCAAGTCCAAGTACATTTGATTTATTCTTTTAAATAAATTACTGGAAGCCATCTCTTGAACCAAAGTTGATGCATGAACTGCTTTTGCTGAACAGCTGCAGAATTCTTTACAGTGTTTTCTCTTCAGCTTTTCTAGTTGATGTTCTTTTTTCCAAAGTTGTTGTTTGTTGGCATCCAGGCAGTATACTTTCTAACAAGTAACTAAATTGTTCACCCAAAACAGTTTCAATGACACTCCTTTTTCTCAGTTTTTGTTTTCACACTGGAAAAGCTGAAGTTAAGCTGTTGATCGAAGTGTGACCATCTTGGACGTTTCCCTAATGTACTTTTCTTAAGGTTAAAAGGTAATTTATACTGAAAGCATGCAAGTTGTTTTTACATCTGGGGAATACAGATAATACAAGAACACACATCAGTCTGTATACTTGGAAACACAGGATCCAATATGCTAATTAGCATTGTTTACCTTAACTTTACAATAGGTAATACCGTTGCATGCAGCCCTCTTGTTATAGCACTGGAATCTCAAACAAATTTTTGAAACCCACTTACAAAATCTTCTCTGAGCAGCATGTGTGAACAATCTTTTATATGAATGTCAGTGGCTGGAAACCATGACAGGAATTAACAAAAGAATAAAAAGCTACAAGAAAATGTCATGCCTGGATAAAACAGCCTCAGCTATGATAAATAAAAATAGTGCTTATTTAGAATTCCTCTCTCTCTCTCTATCAAAGCATAATTATCAATATAAATGAATATTTAGATAGATTGGAATTAATTCCACTGAAAAAGAAGAACAAGCTATAAGACTTTTTCAGTAGCATTGGAACTGTCAGCCTGCCACTAAGATAGAATTAGCATGAAAGGATCACAGCAGACTGGATCAAAAGGGTCACACACAGTGACACATAATTTGGTGTACTGTAACGACAACGAATGACTCTTCTACTAAAAGTCTCATAAACATGTATTAATCAGTAATTTTCTATCATAAGTATTCTTAAAACATATGAGTAGAAAATAAAGAAAATATAAATGCAGGTAAAATATACATATATATCTACAACCATTGAAGGATTAGAACATGTATCTTGCTTTTACTCCATATATTTTCTAAAGAATGAAAAACAAAAACGTATACTGTGTCTAGTATATACATGCTGTACTGCAGATTTGATTATATGAAGTTCTTTTTTTATTAGTTCTTGTGTTTCTTTGTATGTTGCAAACTGTCATTAATTCTTAATTTCTGGACACTAATAGCCAAACAAATATCAAATGTAGCAGTAGTAGCAATAAACAGACTTGGTTATTACAAGGATTAGAGAAATAATAATGTCATTATAAAGCTGAGCAAGAGATGCTTTCATCTGTATGCTTTACAAAAATGTATTCTCTCAGCAACATTTCTGAATATAACTCTTTGACCAGATTAGGGCACAACGTAGTAATACACTGTTTCCATCCAAGGGAGAAAAGCTAAAATTATTTTGTGCCTGACAGCATTATAAGGGCAGGACTATATCCTTTAAGACAGTATAAATACCTTGTGATCAGTTGCAATCTTTGTCAGTTACTTTGAAAATAAATTGCACTGACCCAACTGCTGTGCTTTGCTTGTTGTTTTAACTGCATCTTTTTTCTTTCCTCACCTGTTATTCTTCCTCATAAATTTGGTGCTTGCACAGATTTTGGTGTTGAAACCCAGGATAAAACAAAGCTGCCAAGTGCAGTGTCTGGAACAATAAGAAAAAGTCAGGAGAGGGAACACAGAAAAAAGAAAGTTTAATTCCCAGGAGAGGGAACAGATTTAAAAAAAAAAAAAAGACTGATTCCCTGGGGGACCCATCTTTGAGATAAGGAGGTGGAAGAAAGGCTGGTCACCAAATTCCTAAGGGAGTTCCACACTGCCAATAGGTTGAGGTCTTAATTTCTCTTGCTTGTTAAATTAGAAGACTTTGTTCTCCAATAACTGTAATCTGTAATTTATGAGGTATGCAGTTGTTCAAAGTATTTGTACATTAATAAGAGTTTGAATGTGGGGGAGCAAAGCATTACAGTTGTTATAACCAGAAATAAGACCTGAAAAGTTAAATTATAAAAGTAAAAATATTAAAGACTTGCAACGGAATATTATATAGAAAAAGTACCTGTAACTAAACCTAAAAAATATATATTTATTAAGATTTACTAAACCATTTAAAGAGAAAAAGTCTCAGAAGAAATCAAGTGTTAATGAATCATCTCAAGAAGAAAGACCTCAAGGAAAAGCAAACTTTTTTAGATCCCTCAAACAGGGAAATCTAGGTTAATTTAGAGCCAATTGGAATGAAATTCAAGGATTTCTACAAGATATGTCACCCCATCCTACAGCAGATTGGGGAAAAAATTAAATAAAGTTAGGAAAAAGAGGAGATTTTACATCAATACAGTCATAAGAATGGGGTGCTTATACATTGTATAGTGGTCAAGAAAGGCCTGAGATGGATAATCCAGCCTTCCTAAGAACAGCATCAGGACTACCAATTTGGCTGAAAAGGGCCATCCTACTAAGGGATCAACCTTGCACAAATGATGATTTCTATATTCACTCTGGGAAATGACTTAAGAACTAAAAGATAAACCAAAGAGGTCAAAACAGTATATGTTAATGATGGGGAAGTAACCCCAAACCAAGATGAAATAACAGATAAAAAGAAATTCAAAGGAAGGTGTAACAATTGTAATAAAGAACATATAGCCAGGGATTGTTGGGCAACAGGTGGGGGTTGAGCTGGACAAGGACCTAATCGAAAAAGAAGAAAAAGAATGATGTTGAAAAAGAAGAAAAAGAATGATGGAGTTCCTCAATGTCTTCTGGAAAGATTGGAAAATCTTGAAAAGAAGATGGCAAATCCTTTCATATCCAGTTAGGAATTTCTGATTGCCATAACATCCCTAAAAATGGCTCTGATGGGTGGCCAAGTGCTCAAACTTGGGTAGAAAGCCATATAGACACACATTTAATAGATACAAAAGGTGCAGTTAGTATTACTACACGAACATTCCCAGCAACTAGAACCAAAAATTTGCAAAGATCGGGAGGAGAAATTTCTCAAGCTGAAGTAAGTATCCCTGTAGAAACAAAGATAAGCAAAAACACTTTCCAACATACATGTGTATTAGGTCCTCACCTAAAGAACATCATGGTAGTGACATTTTGAAACAAAAAGGTTACATTACAGATTTGTGTAACAGGGAATTTGATAAAGGGACCATTAATAGAAGTATTAGTCCTCACTGAAGCTCTACACAAATATAGGGTCAAGGATCCAGGACATGATTTAGTTGAGTTACTGAAAACACCAACTGAGCAGTTGGCTCCACTAAGCTATTATGTCAGGATATTTTTGCTAAACACAGGAATGATTGTGGACAAATCCCCAACTTTATTCTCAAATTAAGAGCGAGTCCTAATAAACCTATAAAACAGTATCCAACCAAAAAAGAAGCAGAAGAGGTAATAGTGAACACTGTAAAAGCTTTATAAGCTCAATGAGTTGTGAGAAAAATCAATACACCAGCCAACAGCCCAAACTGGCTACAGAAGTCCGATGGAAGTTATCATCTCATGATAACAGAGAGCTCAATAAGGTAGTAGCTCACTGTCGCTCATCTCTCTCTTACACTGATGGCAAGCAGGTAGGGTATTTTGTTTAGATGCTTTAATACATAGAAACACAGGATGGATAACAACATCCATCAGCATCCAGCAGCAAGGCCTTCTTTAGTTATGTTAGGAACCTGGGTGGCAACTCCCAGATATGTCCAAAATGACAAAAAATACACTGAACCCACAGACATTGCCAACATCCTGGCAGACAGGTTCAGTGCAAACTTCTCCCTCCCCACCCCCCCCAAAAGAGCAAATATCTATCCCAGCAGACAGTTGCCTCCCTGACATCTCAGATGCTCAGGTGAGAGCTGCCCTCTCGAAAGCAAAAAACACAGCATCAATGGGACAGGACGGTGTCCCAGGCTGCGTCCTACCCAAGCTCCAAGAAGAGCTAAAACCTCATATAAAGTTACTGTTCAATCTCAGCCTTACTACAGGATATGTACCCAAGGAATGATGTACAGCAACAGTGGTCCCACTCCACAAAGGTGGTGCCTCAACAGACCCTGGAAACTATCGCCCCATAAGCGTGACTAGCCTGGTCTGCAAAGCTATGGAGTGGATCATAATGGGACTCATAAACAAAGACATTGGGGACCTCCAGACACAGGATCCTACCCAATCCAGCTTTGTTAAGGGTAGATCATGCCTCTTGAACCTGGTCGATTTTTTTGAAACAGTCACCAAGGCCACAGATGAAGGGAAGGTAGTCCACACAGCCTACCTGGACCTCGCAAAAGTCTTCAACACAATACCCCACTCAGGCATCATAAATAAGCTCTCCAGCTTAAATATCAACTCCTATGTCATAAGATGGGTTGCAAACTGGCTCAAGGATAGAACCCACATGGTCAGAATTGCAGGAGCCATGTCAGACTCTAAACCAGTTACAAGTGGCGTCCCACAAGGCTCAGTCCTGAGACCTCTCTTGTTCGATATATATTTTTCTGAGGTACAGGCTAACACGGGAGGACTATGGCTGACCAAGTTTGCAGATGACTGCAAAATGGGTGCCATAATCGACTCTCCAGCTGACACAAGCATCCTCCAAAAGGGTCTCACAGAGACGGATAACTGGTGCCGGAGCCATAGCATAAAGCTAAACGCCAAAAAGTGTATAGTCATCCTCTTTGGGAAAAACAAAGTGTCCATAAATTACCACATAGGCGGTAATCCATTAAGTATGGAGGAAGTAATTAGGGACCTGGGGACCTAAGTTGATAGTAATCTCTCCTTTGACAACCACGTTGCCAAAGTGGTTAGAAAGACCTTCTACATAGCCCACCTTATCATGAAAGGATTCACATCTAGATCAAGGGAGGTCATTGTGCCCCTTTACTCATCACTCATCAAGCCCATAATTGAATACAATGCCCCATTTGGGATGTACCTTACCCGACACCTGCAGCAACTGAAAAGACCCCAAAAGTACCTCACCAAGAGGATTAAGGGACTCAAACAGATGACCTATGCTGCTCGGTTAAAGAATCTCCAGCTCTACTCAGTTGCATACCACCTACTTAGAGGCAATCTGTGCCTGACATATAAAGCCATGTCCAACCCAGAATTAATGGACATGCTCCACCTCAGAAAATCCAAATCCCTTAGAGCTATGCACTCGAGGGACTTGAACCTCAGTCCCAGAAATTAATAGGACATGCTGGAGGGACAGATTTATAACCCAGAGGCTCCCATCACTCTGGAATAGAATCCCAGTCCATGTCAGGCAGAGCCCCTCACTGACTCTCTTCAAGAGGAATCTTGACGAGTGGATGGGAGATCATAGGTTTACCCCGGGGATCACTTCTGTTTCACTACTAGACAGAGGCACAGTAAACTAACCTTAAAAGGGCACAGTAAACTCACTTAAAAGGGTGGCGAAAGCCAAACACACTCTGGCTAGGCTTGTAAATGCCCTAGGGCAGATAGCCTAGTATCAACCTATGAATTTATGAACCTATAAAATACGAATGAACTAGTTAACAGACAGACCTCATATACATACATGCTTACATCTGAACAGCTTACTACACTACAAAATGGCAGTCAAGCTCACACGTGCTCAGTATTTATACACTTGTGCAAGCCCTTGGATATCTTCTTACAGGCACATACACACACACTGATCTACACTCTCCCTTTGCCATTAGTAGGTAGCATGCCAGACCTTATTGCTCAGATTCAGGGAAAAATTAAAATTTTCTCCACAACAGATGTGAGTAATGGTTCCTGGAGTATCACTCTGGATGAAGACTCAAAATGAAAATTTGCTTTTACTGTAGAGGCTCAAAAATATACTTAGACAAGACTGCCTCGGGGCTGTCATGATGCTCAAACAGTTTTTCATCATGTAATGCAGGAAGTACTACAACCATTAAACTGTAGATCCTCTATTACTCAATATATACGACATCCTTGTAGGAACAGAGACTGAAAAGTAGCACTCAAAGGCACTGGAAGAAATATTCCAAGCAATAAGACAAGCAGGATTAAAACAGAACCCTAAAAAGGGTCAGCTTATGAGGACTTCTGTTACTTTCATAGATGTCACAGTATCAGTAGGACAAAAAAGAAGTTATGTCTTACCATAATGTTTCATCTGAGTTGTTGATCTTCTTCCAGTCATCACCGATGGGTTTGGTTCCGAGCCCACGGAACTGAGTTGGCCTTATACCAAGCTTGCATGCACCAAAAACTCTTGAGCTAAGCTGCTACCCACAATGCCCTTTGCTCAGTTACCTCAAATCGAGTTTGCATGCAACATATAGAGAAAGAATAAGTCAGAGGCCATTCTCTGCGCAGAACCCCAAATACACCACAAAGACCAAGAAGATCCGCCAGGAACCTTAGGAGGGGGTCGGTGGGAGGGTATGATGACTGGAAGAAGATCAACAACTCAGATGGAATGTTATGGTAAGACATAACTTCTTTATCTGAAGTTGTTAATCTTCTTCCTATTCATCACTGATGGAACCGAGTCCCCAGCTACTTGGAGAACCTGGTTGGGCCTTATGGAAGAACATTCCTGAGAACCATTGAACCAAAGGCTGCTCTTCCCATGGAGATCAGATCCAATTTTTAATGTTTGATAAAGGTGTGGGGCTTAGCCCAAATGGCAGCTGCACAAATGTCATCCATGGAGGCCCTAGAGTGGAAGGCAACAGATGCTGCGATAGCCCTAGTTGAGTGAGCTTTGATTTGGCCAGGCTTAGATCCCTCCAGAAGTGAATATGTGAAGGCAATGCAATCCCGGAGCCATTTAGACAAAGTAACCTTTGATACTGCACCTCCCATTCTAGGGCCCGCAAAGGAAACAAAAAGCTGGTCTGACTTGTGAAATGATTTAGTTCTGTCCAGATAGAAGCATAATTGTCTATGAACATCCAAGGAATATAGGCAGCATTCTCCCTTGTTAGAGTAATTTCGGAAAAACATAGGGAGCTCAATGGACTGGTTAATTGAAAAATCAGAAACCACTTTGGGGAGAAAGGTTAGGTTAGTTCGAAGTGATGTCTGTCCTTATGAAATTCAGATAAGGGCTCTTGATACATAATGCTTGTAATTCAGAAATTCGTCTTACTGAAGTTATAGCCACCAGGAATAATGATTTCCATGACAAGAATTTTAGATCACATGTGGCAGCTGGCTCAAACGGAGGTAGAGAGCCTGCAGAACCCAGGACAAATTCCATGCCTCCACTGGCTGCCTGATGGGAGGCCTGCTGTGAAAAATACCCTTGAGGAAGGTTTTGCAAAGACGAGAGGAGATAAGTGGTACTCCTTCAGACCCGTTATGGAAGTTGAAAACAGCTGCTAGATGGACTCAAATGGCAGAAACCGAGGCCCCTTTGTTGAACAGCTCAGCCAAATAATGAAGAATAGTGGCTAAGGGGGCTGAGAATGGGTCTAGCTTCTGATTACGTGACCAAATAGAGAATCTTTTCCATTTATCCCTGTAAAGTTTCTTGATGGACGGTTTATGAAAAGCCAAAATAATATCCGGACGGGTGAAGAGAGGGTTTCCTGCCTGGCAACTAACAGAAGTGGAGAAACCAAGCTGTCAGCTTGAGGGTGGACAGATTTGGGGGAGTCAGCCCTTGTGGGTGAGAAATTAGGTCCTGACGAGTGTCTAGGATCCAAGGAGGTTGTAACAGATGAGGTCGAAGGAAGGGAAACCACACTTGACGAGGCCAGAACGGAGCGATGAGGATCACTTTGCTTCTCAACCAAATAGCTTTCCATAGAACAAGGGGAATCATAGGAGTCGGAGGGTAAGCATAAAGGAAAGGTGGGTAAAATCATTTAGATTCAATGTGACGGAATTATCATAACACCTACAGTGTGTGGCTTAACAGTTATGGGAACAAATGAAATGAAACCTTTATGGCATCCAGAATTTGAACAAGGTGTTCATACAGCCTTAAATGTGAAAACAAACAAAGATAGTCAATGGTTAGGAAGCTTATTCAGAGAGGACAGCTAAATATTATCAAGAAAGACAAAATGGAGGAATTTGAAAGTCAACAAGGGAATGAATGGACATGGGTTATGTTGCCGGAACTTTGGCCAGTATCAGGAGAATTCAAAAAGGGCCTCTACGTAGAGTAAACAATTGAGCCTGAGAAAGATAAAATGCTAACTTACTATCACAATTTACTAAGGCACTCAGGAAGGAAAATACTACAATAGATTGTTAGTTCTAGATTCAAATGGGAAGGTATGACAGCAGCCGTTCAAAATCACGTACATAGATGTGTCATTTGTGCAATGCACAATTTAGGGAAATGTAATAGGAGAAAACAATATCAACTGCCACAAGTAATGGGACCCTGAAAAAAGGTACAAGTGGATTTTGTAGGACCTCTTACAACTGCACCAGGAGGATTCTGTTTCTTACTCACCCTAATAGATGAATTACTGGAAGGGTGGAGGCCCATCCAACAAAAAAGGAAAATGCCAACTTGGTAGTCAGAATAATGAGAGAAAGGGTCATCCCAACATAGATAGTACCGACAGAACTACATAGTGATCAAAGGACCCATTTTACTGGGAAGGTAACAAAAAAATTATGTCTTACCATAAAGTTCCATCTGTGTTGTTGATCTTCCTTCATTCATTACTGATTGGTTATCGGTTCCGTCCTCGGAACCGAGACGGCCAATATCAAGCTTGCGTCAGCCAAAAACTCTCGAGCCAAGTTCCTACCCAGAATGCTCTGCTCCCTGTTACCTCAGATCGAGTTTGCAAGTCGATAGATAAAAGTAGAGGCTGCCTCTGGTCATAACAAACCTACAAGAAAGGAGTACATGAGATCAACCAAGAACTTCCAGAAGGGGGATGGAGGGTGAGAAGTAATGAATGAACGAAGATCAACAACACAGATGGAACATTATGGTAAGACATAACTTCTTTATCTGATATTGTTAATCTTCGTTCATTCCTTACTGATGGGACAGAGTGCCGAGCTACCTGTATTCCTGGGTGGCCATCATGGAAGGACATTCCTGAGCACCATGGAGCCAAAGGAAGCTCTGCCTCTGGAGGCCAAGTCCAATTTGTAATCAAGAATAAAGGTATGAGGTTAGGTCCAAGTCGCAGCTGAGCAAATATTATTGAGGGAAGCCTTACCATGGAAAGCTGCTGAATTTGCCATAGATCTTGTAGGATGAACTTTGACTCTATGAGGCAAGGTGAGATTGTTTTTGTTGTAGATAAAGGTGATACAATTTCTCAACCATGAAACCAATGTAACTTTTGATACAGGATGACCCCATCTAAGTCCAGAAAAAGCCAGAAACAGCTGGTCTGATTTAGGGGTAGATTTTGTTCTGTCCAGATAAAATCATATTTGCCTATGAACATCCAAGGAATGCAGGCAATACTCTCCCTTGTTAGAATGGTTAGGAAATAACACTGGGAGATCAATAGACTGGTTGATAGATCACTCTAACATCACTTTTGGTAAAAAGGTAGAATTGGTTCTCAGTGATACCCTATCCTTATGGAAGATAAGATAGGGAGGTTTGATGCATAAGGCCTGAAGTTCTGACAATCACCTGGCCAATGTGATTGCCATCAGAAACAAAGTTTTCCAAGAGAGATCTCTCTTACATCACAAGAAGATGCAGGTTCAAAGGGTGGAGCTGTTAAAGCTTGCAAAGCCAAATCCCAAGGTTGTACGGGTTCTCTAAAGGGAGGTTTTAGGTGAATAACCCCTTTCAAGAAAGTCTTACAGTCTGTGTGACATAAGTGAAGAAGCTTGAAAACCAAGATGAAAATTTGAGATGGCAGCTAAAAGTACAAAGAGAGCAGAGGCAGACACTCCAGAGTGGAAAAGATGTGATAAGTAATCCAATACCACCAAGACCAGGGCTGACAAGGGGTCTCTCTTCCTATCTGCTGCCCATAGAGAGAACCTCTTCCATTTGTTAAGATAAATTAGTCTGGTGGACAATTTAGGAGATGCAATAAGAATACTGCGCATAGGGGATGAAAGGCTTTCATGCCTGGCAATCATAGGAATTGCAGAAACCAAGCTGTCAGTTTCAGGGTTGTTAGAATGGGGTGAATCAGACCCTGCAGATGGGAGATCAACGTTGGGGATGGATTGAGGATCCATGACTGATCTAGCAGGTGAGGCCAGAGGAAGGGAAACCAGACTTATCGAGGCCAATATAGAGCTTTCTTTAGAAATTGGGAGAGGAGGATAGGCATAAAGAAGACCCAAGGGCCAAGGGTGGACTAGAGCATTCCCTGGTGACTGTCCCCGAGGGGAGATCAGGGCAAAGTAGTTGCTGCACTAGTAGTTGGTTGGGGAGGCAAACAGGTCGCAGCAAGGTTGGCCCCAGCAGTTGAAGATTTTTGCCGCTATCAGAGGATTGAGGGACCACTCGTGAGGCTGTAGAATGCACCTGCTCAATTTGTCCACTATCACATTGGAGCTCCCGGGAATGTGCGCTGCAATCAGAAAGCAGTTGTGAGCTATCACCCATTGCCATATTCTCAAGGTCTCTCGGCACACCGGGTAAGATCTGGTGCCCCCTTGTTTGTGATGTATCAGACCACTGACATGTTGTCTGACTGGATCGCAATAGTCCCTAACAAAGGATGGAGAGAAATGCTTGCAACGCTAGAAGCACTGCCCCCAGTTCCAGGACTTCCAGGACATTGTTATGCAAAGGGGACTCTGTCTCTAACCAGGTGCCTTGGACTGAGTTTCCCTGACATAGTCCCCCCCATCAGAGAGGCGTCCATGGTCACCGTGCTATCGGTTGACCAGGGTTAAAAAGGCGAGACCATTGCTGGGCATTTTGAGATGTCCGCCAGAGTAAACCTTGCTTGCATCTCTGAGTTACACTTATTTGAAAAGACAAAGAATATTGTAGAGGGTACCACTGAGTGAGAAGTAGCCATTGAAGAAGTTTCATGTGGAATCTGGCTAGAGGCACAATGGTAATCAAAGTTGCCATTGACCCCAGTAGCTGAAGTACAGATCGAGCAGTGGGGATTTGTGGTGACAGAGCAGCGGTTGAACTTGTCTTATTCTCTGAAGTCTGTGTTCTGGAAGGGATGCTGTGTAATTTCTCATGTCCAACAGTATCCCTATAAATTCCAAAGACTAAGTTGGGGTTGTGTTGGATTTATCCCAGTTTATAGTGATTCCTAGGGTTTGAGCTGTTAAGAGAGTATACTAGAGGGCTTCTTCCAATTGAAGCTTGGTGGGGGTGGTAAGGAGCTAGTCATCTAGATATGGAAATGCTTGGAATCCTTGAAGTTGCAAGTGAGCGATAACCACTGCCATGCATTTTGTGAACATTCTGGGGGCTGTAGAGAGACCAAAGGGCAGGGCTCGAAACTGGTAGTGACAGGCTCCTATAATTTATCTTCTTGAGCGTTTGTCCATTTTTATGTGGTAGCACACATCTTGAAGATCTACAAAGCACATCCAATCGTTTTCTTCCAGAAGAGGAAGGAAAGACTGAACCGTGACCATCCAGAATTTCTCTGTTTTTACAAATTTGTTTAGTGTACTGAGATCCAGAACTGGTCTCCAGTCCCCTGTGTTTTTGGCACTAAAAAGGACCGTGAGTAAAATATGGATCCTATCTGGTCTGGGGGGACCACCTGGAGGACACTTTTTTGTAGCAGCTTTTTGATTTTGTGTGCTGCTGTTTCCTTTTGACTAGGTGGAACGCTGGGTAACACTCTTGATGAGACTGGGCAAAGATGGAAGAGGGTGTGATAGCCTCTGGATATAATCCATTGTACCCAAGAGTCAGTTGTCATCTTTTGCCAGGCAGCAGGGTACAAGGAGAAATGACCCCCGACCGCTTCCAGAGGTGAGCAGTCGAGCAACGCTTCAGGAGCGCTGATAAGGTTGGCAAGAGAAAGAATTTATGGAACCCCGGTTTCGCGGACCACCTCTGCCCCGAAAGGGGTGCCTTCCATTGGAGTTTCCCCCTCTGCCTCAAGGGGAAAACTCGGCATGTGCATTCCGGAAAGAACCCTGTGATTTCTTGTGCCAGATCTTTTCACTCCTCTGATTTCTGGAATAGAATTGCTGAGGAGTGGAGTGTCTGACACCAACAGCAGACAAGTTCTTGCCATCTTGTTCGCACCGTGCCAGCATATCCTTGACTTTAGGACAAACAAAGAAGCAGCCTCTATGGGGGCATTTATGAAGGAAGCCTTGAAGGAGTCTGCAAAGTCACAAAGGTACATCCAAGCATGTTGTTTGGCACCTATAGCTGTGCCTGCCACTCTAGCCACCTCTTCCGTTGCGTGAGAAATAAGATGCATGGAAGAGTTAGAAATGGACTCTAGGGTGGCTATCTGAGAAGCCACATTATCACGGACTTCGTCAGAAACAGCTCCTGCCAAGGTTTCAGAGAGCTGGTTGCTAAGATCTCACTGAAGCCTGGTAAAACAGCGAAGGTCGATGAAGCAAACACACAGTTCCCTAATCTGCCCGTCACCCGGGATTCCTTGTTGGGCGGATGGACAGTTTGGCTCTCTTCTGCCAAATCCTTCTTAGTAGCAGCTGTCACCACCAAAACATCTACTGGAAGACATGACCAGTGAGGGTGCTCAGCAGGGGGGGGGGTCTATATTTTATCTGGCCTCTTAGGTATCACTTCCATGGTATCAGGAGCCTTCCATGTGCGCTGCACGATGAGCTGGACGAGCTCATTGGCAGGCAGGGTGACCCAGGAGGATGGGGGCCCAGCACGAAAAGCCTGCAGGAATATGAATTCCTCAGAGGAAGGATTAGAGAGCTTCCAGTCATCCCTCTGTCTAAGGATCTCGAGGATGTCACCCAAGAATACCTCATCAGAGGGTGACCGTGGGGACCTTTCCCCATCATCAAAATCCGTATCTTCAGTCAATGACTCCTCAGTGGAGTCCATGTGCTTCCTCTTACACGATGCTTTGCAGGGTGCTCCCTCAGTGGGAGGTTCTAGGGAAGACTGCAAAGAGGGGCTCTCCTGAGGAGGAGAGACCTGAGGCTCTTGTTCCCGGTGTCCGGGAGTTGAAGCTTGTGGCAGTTGTGGCACAGGGGGAGGGGACTACGACAAATAAGCATTGCCAGTGGAGGCAAGCGCCCTCTCCATGGCCTGGAATGCTGGCCCACCCAAGGAGGGATGGGAGCCCGGAACCAAGCACGACTACCTCGAAACCGGGATCACACCCCGTCCCGATGAGCCTGCCCCCAGACTAGGAGTCTCAAGAGGACCGTGAACTGCAAGAGAGAGAGCATCCCTGAAAGGTGCCATAGAAAAAATTGGCGTGGAGCTAGAAATGCCCTCCCCAATGGCACAGCCACTGGCCGGAGAACAGCCCGATGCCCAGTGCACCGAAGGCCACAAGGACAACTCTGGTTCCAAAGTGAGATCCACTATTGGAGTCAGAGGGAGGGAAGCTGCTGTTTGAGTAATAGGCTTCGAAACTTGAGTGGAAGTCAAAGGAGGAGTATACGTTGGGGTTTGAGGCAAAATACGCTCACCTGAATGAGGGAACATGGACTTTGACAGTTGAGAGAGACCTCTGGCCACAAGCAACTGGTCAGCAAGCCGCAACACATCATGCTCAGAAAGACTCTTGGTTGACCTCATGGAGAAGGCTAATGGCGCTTCTGGCCTTTCCAGGAAAGGACTATACTGACTGCTTGCAAAAGGATCTAGTGAAGGGAAATATTTGGTCCTTGTTAATTCAATAGATGCAGCGCTCAGAGCTGAGAAAGTCTGCACCAAAGAAAACGGTGTGGAAAAGGTCTGCACCAAAGTTGTCAGCGCCTTAGTAGTTGAAGGTGTCTACACCGTAAAGGCAAAGGTCTGCCCCAAAGGGTATGGTGCCATAGTGGAAAGTGTCTGCACCGGCAATAAGGATGGTGCCAAGAAGGACTGCACCAAAATACATGTTGGTGCAGAAAAAGTCTGCGCCGTGGAGTACAGAAGAGTCATACTTGGAGCCGAAGGTGACTGTACCAACAGTGCCGAAGGGGACTGAACCTGTATTGACGGTGCCATTAGGGGTTGCAACAGAACTGTTGGAACCATAGTTGTCTGCACTGGGAACTCCTGTGGCAATACTGATAAAGGAGACATGGCTGTAGTCAGGATCATTTGGGGTGGTGTTGAGCCTGGAGCCGACAGGTTCACAGGTGGCAGTGCCGGAGTAGTAATCAATTTTACCTTCTTGTGAGTCGACTCCGTACAATCTCCAGAGGGAGAAGAAGGGAGTGACTTTGATGAAGAACAGGAAGAACGCCTCTTGCAGGGTTTAACAGGAGGAGGTGAGCCCTCCGATCCAGAAATAGCCTCAGAGAAAGGAGACTTGAAGAGACTTTTCAAAATTAACTTATTCTTCCTCTTGTTGAGAGGACTGGTAGAGATGTTTTTGCAAATCCAACATGGAGGATCTACAGTCAAGTGGGAGACAGTAGACACACAAGTCATGTCCATCGGAAAGCGGTAACTTACGGCAGCAATCCTTGCACTGCTTGAAACCAACGGAAATTTTCTTATCCGACACAGCTGGTGTGGAGAAGAAGCACCGTAGCAAAAGGAAGAATAACGGCTACCCAAGAAAAGGGTAAAAAGAGAAAAGGAAGAATTACCAACAATGGTAATGGAGAATTACCACAAGGTAAGAAAAGAGGGTAATAAAGGGAAAATATTAAAGGGAAAGAGTCTAAAGTGTGCGATAGGGCTGGAAAATATTAGAATAAACTTTTGAGAAAAAAACTAAGAGTAATAATATATACACTGTCAAATAATTAGACACTTAGCTGATAGAGTGGCTTGACACAGCTGTTCAGCAACGTGGCAAACAAGATCTGGGGTAACAGGGAGCAGAGCATTCTGGGTAGGACTTTGGCACAAGAGTTTTTGGCTGATGCAAGCTTGATATTGGCCAGTTTGGTTCTGAAGACAGAATCGATAACCCATCAGTAAGGAATGAACGAAGATTAACAACATCAGATCAAATGTGTCAAATTTTAGGGAATTAAGCAAAGGTTTCATACTCCTTACCACCCTCAGGGTTCTGGGAGAGTTGTAAAAGCTAACAGAACTCTGAAAGAAAGATTAAAGAAAAACATAACTATGTATGGGAATCACTGGGTAAAATGTTTACTTAACATTTTGATTACGATGAAAAATTCTCCATAAGGATGTGGATTAACTTCACACTAATTGATGACAGGTCTACGTATGAATTTACAAAGAGGAGAAATCCCTTACGGGATGCCAGCAAAAGAAATGAAATTGTGGGACCAGCTCCTAGACCAAATCAGTTGGGCAAAAGGGAGAATCAGGGAAGCTGGATAAGCCCACAGTCTAGAACTCCATAAGCAAAATGAAATTTGGGAAGAGAGAGGTACAACTGCAACATGCAAATCTTGTAATGGTTCGCCAATTTGCAAATACAAGTAAATGGGACTTGAAATGCTTAAGGCCTTACTTTATTACCAAAGTGGGACTAGTGGCTGTACAAGTATAGACATATAAAAAACAACCACCAAAAATGGTCAAATTCATAAAGATCATGTTAAAAGATTAAAATACAGGGGAGAAGATTAATTTGGTTATGAATATAATTGATACTGATAAATATTGGAGTAAAGGGACACAATATCAGATACAACTAAGAATAATGTGATTCTTTTCCTTTATAATTTCAAGAAGAAAAGATGGAAACCATGAAAATCATGATTATCAGTTGTGATCCTGATAGACTTTTACTCCCCAACACAAGAAGTGAATTTCAAACTTCACCAAATCTATGCAAATGTACTAAGAAACTTTTAATGTCAAACAATGTTGGATATGTGCTAAAATCCCACAACATGCAAAAAGTGGAATTCCATTATGACCTGTTACATTTACTCTTCTAGAAATGTTAAACCTCACAGAATTTTACTGAGTCCAAAGAAATTACTTGGTTCAAGAAACAGAAACTGAACATGCTTATTAAGACTTGTACATACAAATGGGACTGCTGACATTTGTTTATAAGGACAAGGAAAGAATAACTACCAATTTGTTGATAAAAGTTCTTGTAGTATAATCTATGCTACCCCAAATACCACTGAACAAGGTTATGAACATTTTAGTAATGAAACTTGCAGAACATTAAAAAAAGCTAGAAATAAGGAGGGGGTGTATCCATATTCATAAAGGATACCCACACCTCCAGGTTGGTGGCAACGCAAGCTTGAACCATCCAGGTGTGCAACATTAAGGCAAAAAACTGTTTCTAATTTGTACATGCTACAGGCTACTCTCCCTCTCAAAACTCAGGAACACCCACACAGCCTGACACTGGACACTGAGGAATATTCATAACACAATCACCATCATGTTGGGTGACTTCAGACTACCCGAATATAGACTACGAACAAGCTCCTTTCTAACCTCAAGCCCGGAACCTGGAGTCATTAATATGGGATGTTGAACAGCTAGTCACCACTCCTCCCACGAGAGGAAAAATACACTAGATTCATTATCACAAACATGGGGGACAAATGTTCCACACCGAAGTCCCTCCTCATTGGTGAGATATGATCCATAAACTAAACATCTGGAAATCCACATCCCGCCCCTCAACACAACATCCAACCCCCACAGTGAAGAACTTCTAAAACAGACTTACCACTACTGGGTCATGGTGTCTTCAAGGCCCTGAGAGTGTGGGTATCCAAGCAGGCCCAAGAGACCTTGAAACCTTCACCTATCACGAATGAACACAGAAATGCCTCAGTATGCCCAATCCAAAATAAAACCAAGACTCTTTCCAAAGGGCAAACGGTCTAGTCAGTCTCAAACCATTAGCAAACAGTTGCAACAAGAGGAGAAAAGCCACATATTTACAATAAGGAATAAGCTAAAAGGATAATTAGATCATTATTAGTAAAAATATTATAGCTATAAGACTTTTTTGAAAAATCTGAGCACTCAAGGACAATCATAAAAGGATTTAAAGCTATGATAGGAACCTGGTTCAAACTCCCAGATAAGCTCAGTTAGAGTCCTAGGTGGAATAATAAATCACTGAACCCACAGACCAAAAAAATACACTGAGACAGGTTCAGCAGGCAACTTCACCCTCAGGCCCAAAGGACTAGTGCAAACTCACCCCTTCTCCCCTAAGGGAGACATCTCAAATGCGTAGGTGAAAGCTGCTCTCAAAGCTAATAAAAAACACAGCATCAATGGACCGAATGGTGTCCTGCAGCTGGGTGTAATGAAAAGAAAATAATTAAACAGCTACATATTAAAGCTGAATTAAAGCAGCCTTAAGGCAGCTGTGGCAGCCAGAGTGCGTGGATGGATCGTGGCCATAGGGTAGTGGTGTGTGCTTCACAATCACCCTGCAATTACCTACCCTCCTAAAGACCTATAGATGCAGCTGTAATAAACAGATCACAGCTCATGAAAAGGAAGATATAGCAGACTTGCAGACATTGATACCGACCTTGCAGACATTTGTCAAGGAAGACCCATTTTTTTTGAACTTGGTCGAATTTTGAACAACTCAAGGATTGAGATTGAGTGAACTTCAAGGCCATTGATGAGGCCACCTGAAGGGAAAAGCACAATACCCCCCCTGGTATTGTGTGAAACTAGAAAACTTACACAATAATAACTAAAAAACTTAGATGTCCAACACTGGCAATAAGGACAGAACAGTAGAAGAGATGCAGACTGGCTAATTGCACAGCCATGTCAGACTCCAAGCCGACTCCAGTGGTGTCCACCACCAAGGTCCTACAGTTCCCATTGGCCAGTCCAAATGTCAGTCAGCACTTACACATCAGCATCACAGGCTCAAAGTACAGGTCTTGATGGAACACTTTGGCTGACAAAGTGAAAGTGCAAAGTGCATGGATAGCTTTATATCCTCCCAAGGGACTGACGGAAATCCTGGCCAAATAGCCATACCGCCTGAGAAAAACAAAAAAAAAAGCCATAGATCATATTAGGAAAACAAAAACAGGGGTAAACCAAGCTACAAAATAGTGGGTAACCAAGAGGGCAGAAGAGGTTATCAGGACCCGGGGCTAGTTACAGAAGAGGGGCCCGACCACCACTCACGCTAGTAAAGTGAAAGACCTTTCCAGTCATCTACCCACTCATTGTTGAAGACCTTCACATCCAGATCTAGTGAGGTGAAGGGATTCCTGTACTCTTCACTTATCAGACCAATGATCGAGTACAATGCCCATCTACCAATGATGCCTCACAATGCCCGAGCAATTGGACAAACCCCATCACCCCAAAAGATAGGATAAGGACTCCAAACTGTACCATATGCTGCCAGATTGAAGAAACTCCACATCTATTCAGTCCATACAAAGCTCCCCACGGCCCCAGTCATAACGTCTGCTGAGATGTGCCAGAGCATACATTACCATGTCCACCCCAAAAAAAAAACAAATCTCCACCCAAAAGGGCCAAGCAAGCAAGCCACTTTATCTAGGAGAATAACCAGGACGCGGGGGAATATAGATGGGGGCTGGAGGGAGGGATGACCCACCAGTCAGAGCCCTAAGATGTGAATTCCATCCACTGGCTCTGTTCAAGAGAAATCTTGCTAGCTGACCAGTGACTCGAGGGTAGTGAAGTTGAATCATCTCTGTGTCATGTATTTTCACCAGACAGTCAACATATGGCGAGGCAAACAAATATTTTTCATATAAGACAAAATTCTACAGTATTTAAATGTGTATAACAGCTTAAACCATAGTCAAAATAAATGAGGAACCTATAAACATTGAATTAAAAGGATAATTCCAGTTCAGGCAGGCATTTATTACATATGGAGGAAGAAAGTCTACAATGGGTGCCTGAGGACTGGAGTGGATTGTGCTACTTAGGACATGTAATTACATCCATCAGACATGCTTCAGTATTGTGTAATTATAATATTCGAAATATAAAGCTTACGAAGACACACTGACATAACAAAAAAAAAAAAAAGATGTAGGAGATGACATCATAACAGGAGCAGCAGTCTTTTCATTTTATGGAGCAGGGAAGGCAATTTGGGAAATTCAGACTTTGAAGCAAAAAAACACACTGACAACTGGAGAAACAGTCACCATCCAATTTTACTGTGCTCCTAGTACTTCGGCATAAAGCCTTCCAGGGAATAATTTCTCACCAGAATGGTACAGCTTAAATACATTTCATTACATCAATGAATCAATTATTCAATTAAGTATACAATAATTAATTGTTCAGTGAGTCACAATGATTTAAAGTGCATAAACATCAAATAACACAAACTAATATACTTAAACATGATGAAATTACATAACTACCTAATATTTTCAACACTAATGCAAAAACATGCATAATACATTGCTTAAAATTATACAAAATATCTCATCTTATGCATGCAAATCTAACTCCATATTGAGACCATGGAGCCAAAGTGTTCCAAAATTTATGATATATCTACTTTCCATTCTCAAAAAAATGCGCCCATATCCCACTCCCTATACTGCATAAGGTTTATTCAATACAGTGGAAAATAAACTGCTGGTGTTCCCATTATGAACAGCATGAAAATGTTGGGCAACAGGATTGTTTACCCTGGCATTCCTAACATCCCCCAAATGCTCCATAATTCTTCTTTTAACCATTCTTTTGGTTTGACCTATGTACCATTTTATAGGTTGGCAATCACATCTGATGGCATAAACAACCCCACTACTACTACAACTATAGGATCCTAAAGCTGTCAACTTTTTTCCATTAATCAAACTACCTGAAATGTTTCTGAGTTTATCACACACCTTGCACTTCTCACATCTGAAAGTGCCTACTGTGTTTAAATTTTCATCCACCCTACAACTAACCCTAGCATTAAGTAGTTCCTTTAAATTATAAAATCTGCTATGTGAAAATATAACTCTACCAATGAAGACATTGCCCACTTCCTCATCCTGCTGGATGATGGGCCAAAACCCATACACCAAAGCCTTCAATATTTCTGAAAAGGGGGAACATTTATTAATAAAAAATATGTCATCCTCAGACACTTTTTTGGAACCTTCATACCCATGACATCGCCTATGGTCCCCTATCCTAAAAGGGGTAATCTCTTTTCTGGCTCTCTCTTCAGCCTTTTTCAATACCTGTCTAGAGTACCCCCTGCTGGCTAACTTGGATCTAACAACATTGAATTCTTTATCTAATGTGGTCTTGTCATAAACATTGTCCCCAATGCGCTTAAATTATCCAAAAGGAAGAAAATTAAGCAAATGTTCTGGATCCATACTGTCTGCACTCAAAAAATTATTAGCTGCTGTTTCCTTATAAAATGGTCTGAAAGACACAAATTTGTTCTTATCAACAAAAAACTTCAAATGTAGAAACTGTATCTTTTCCCTATGGGTTTGGTAAGATAATGTGATACCATATTGATTCTGGTTCACTTCCAACATAAACTGTTCAAAAATACTAATTTCCCTTCTACACACAAAAAACAAATCATCAATGCATCATTTAAAAAGTAACACATTTTGTGCAAAATATGTGTTCCTATAAACATAACTATCCTCAAAAAACCCCATGAAAATTATAGCATATGACTGGGCATATGATGCCCCCATAGCTGTGCCTGTTTTTTGCAGAAAAAGTGTCTTCAAACCTAAACATATTATGTGTTAGTGCAGACTCTAGAAGCTGTAGTATATAATTGGATCTAGGACCTTCCCCCAGTAACCTAGCTACTGCTTCCAGACCCCAATGATGGGAAATGTTAGTATACAAAGACTTGACATCAACAGTTGCCCAGAAATAATCATCCTGCCATTCCCTACCTCCCATAGCGTCTGATAGCTCTTTGCCATTTTTAATATGTGAGGGGACTCGATTCAAATGTTCCTTTAACTGTGCATCCAGAAAAATTCTTATATTCTGGAGATACCCCTCCTCCCACCCCTGACACTATGTGCCTCCCAGGAGGATTCAACAGGTCTTTGTGTACTTTGGGGATAGCATAAAACCTAGCCATTCTAGGATGTTTGATATACAATTTTTTAACATCATTTGAGGAAAAAAATCCTAGTCTCTCTCCCTTTTCAAGGAAATCCAACAATAAATCATTGTAAACATCCAGGACATTCAACTGCACCTGTTCATAAACACCATCTTCATGTAATAAATCTTCCACCATGCTGTTATAGCCAAATCTGGACATTATTACCCAATTACCCCCTGTCATCCTGTGAAAAAAGCAATCCCTGTTCAAACTTCGTAACTGCCTCAATGCATTCTGTTCATTCTTTTTCAAATTATGAGGCTTATAACTGTCAAAAAACTTTTTGTATTCCACTTGCACTTGCTTGTATAACACCTTTTCAAAATGTAATATAGCTGAAACTGTCCTAGGCGGGTTAAAAGGGCTGACATAAGGGACCTTAGGAATGGTTAATTTCCCATAACCTGTTCTATATGAAAAAACACCTACAACATCATTCCTGTTATTTTCAAATTCACACACATCCATGAAAATATCCACAAATTCATTCTCATGCAAAGACATATCCAACAGTGGTTCTTCATCATCCACACCACAAGCTGCATTTCAATTCTCACTATTCACATGTTTTTTTTAGAAAAAAATGTTTTTAAATGCAGTTTGCGGCAAAAACAACCTACCTCTAACATGATGTCAGCCAAAGTTGGAAAATAAGTAGGTACAAATTTCACTCCTTTCATTAAAAGTCTATGCATGCTGTTATCTATTTGTAAATCTGATGTTAATTACATTCAACATTGCACCCTGACTCACTAACTGATTCTGA
Source organism: Protopterus annectens (assembly GCF_019279795.1). Lineage (NCBI taxonomy): Eukaryota > Metazoa > Chordata > Ceratodontiformes > Protopteridae > Protopterus > Protopterus annectens. The sequence goes on from NC_056750.1 coordinate 379,164,813, forward strand.
TGATTTGAATTATTCAAGACATACCTGATATTTTCAAAATCACGCCCCACATTAAATACAACAGGTACAACATGAGTAACATTAAGTCCAAAATGTCCAATTCTTGTATTCCCTTCATTTCTTCATTCAAATTCAGACATTGTCAGTACTATTACAAGAATTACGCAATGCTACATTTCAGACAATACATTACGTTACTGTAGAAATGACTGCCATGACAACTATGGTGCTACAAAACTGCACGGCATTAGATTTTATTCTTGCTAGTAAAGGTGGCACTTGTGCATTAGTGGGAGGGTAATGTTGCACTTATATTCCTGATAATTAACCTGAAATCAGGAAAAACCTCAAGCTAACTGAGGAAATTGTTCAAAAGCACAACTGGAATAAAAAACATGTTTTTTTTTTGGCTGAGTGGTTCTATCAATGGCTCGGGAAGGAAATAGCGCAGCTTATCCTTGTTACAGTTGGTATTTTAGGTTGCATAAGTTTAATAATTATTGCCATCAAACACATAACTGAATGTATAAGATGTCAAGCAGTGCAGACTGTCACAAAAGGAGATATTGCCAGACCAGCTATCTGGAATTTTGTAAATAATTATACGTCATTAGTGAATATCAACATGATTTTTATAGAAGTGTGACAAAGAGAGATATTGCCAGCACAGCTGCCTGGAATTTTGTAAATGATTATGTGTCATTTGTGAATGTTACCATATTTCATGTAAGATGCTTGTGTTACAATTGTATTACAACTGTACGTCATATAAAATGGTTTGTACAGATGTGTGCTGAAGAGATATTTTGTAAAGTACTGAGCTAAAATGTAAAAACAGCATGCCTTATTAGATTAGAACAGAAATGTACCTGCACTATTGCAACTGTTTAGATGTATACATTTTAACAATGGAAACCGAAACACAAAAAGTTAACTTCAGAAAAATAGCTTAAATTAAATTACTTTATTGCCAAGTAATAAAATGATGTTATCTTTTAGTTTCAGTGCAGTAACAGACACAATGTCTAGAATTAGAAGTTTCTTGTATTGTCTTGGAAGCGTTTCATGACTTCCAAGATCTGCCTTAGATTTAAGAAAAGACCTTGTTTATGTATTTTTACAGGTAGTTGCTAAATGCTACCAGCTGTGACAGTGGGTGTTTTTACCTGGGATAGAGTCAGATGACAAGAAATTGTGTCATTCTGCAAGCTATCTCAGCAGTAATACTTGAGAGATTAATTTAAGAACTCTCTGGAAGAGACTGAGTATTCTGTATTTTTCTTTGACCTGACATCAGCTGGAAGAACCACTCACCACATCTGCCTTGCTTGCTCTGTAAGTAAGATAACTAGGGTATATTAATTCTCTCAGATTCAGTCAAGAATACAGTGAAGTACAATTTAGATGTTTTCTTTATTTATTTGAGGCTGTCCTGCAATGTTGTTTTAAATGCTTCCTGTGATTTTGAGCTCTGATATTACTGTGATTACATACCATGTATTTTCTTGTTCTTTTATTATTTATTATTAAATATATTTAAACCTTTCACTGTGGCTGATATTTGTGAGACATATTTAAGTTTTGAGAGTACTTGCATATTTATTTGGTGACACTGTGTAGGCCACTCCTAACGACCTTGCTGCTGGTCAAATTACCATTTGTATTGATAGTAAAATTACACAGTAGGATTGGATACTCTTTGTTAAGGCCCTTAAAGTAGCTGATACGGATGTGACTGGTGACAGTGACAACTACCGTATAGTCTGGGCAGAAGGGAGAATAGCTTTTAAACCTGTATCAGCCTTTCCCAGGTGTGTGTGTGTGTGTGTGTGTGTGTGTGTGTGTGTGTGTGTGTGTGTGTGTGTGTGTGTGTGTAAATCAAACCTCAAAGTGTGTATGTGTCAGCTTGTTGGACAGGGACTCAAAGCACTGGTTGGACACAGAGGGTGCTGGAGGTCTTGGCTTGGCCACTCAGCTGAGATCTCAACCCTATAACGGTGCCAGTGGGGAGTCTTATTGGGGATCTGAAAAAAGAGGGAGAAACCAGCCCTGGACTGACTGTTGTCTTTGTGTGCTCTTAAGGGAAATTGTACTTGATACAAAGAGCTACATCTGGAAATACTCTGTGCATCTGTCACCCTCCCAATGTATGTCCCCCAGTGGTGAGGATTGAGTCTCCTTGATTACTGGGCCAATGGTGGGGCGTTACATATATTGGTTGGCAGTGGTAGGATATCCACATATTAGGATTTAGTGGTGTGGATATCGAATTCCTGTAGTCTGCAAACAGTGGTCACTAAAGAAGGTGTTTGTACTCTCAATCAGCCAAACAGTGAACATTCAGAGTTTCATATCACAATAGTTTTATTTATTTATTTCTGTTAGCTAAGTCAGTCAGGGAGAGCAGGCAAGGATGTCAGGAGAGGAGTATGGCAAGCTGACAAGGATCCACTTGTCTGAGATGTACCAAGACAAAGGACGGTGCATGCCAACCTGACTAAAGCAGAGATGATTACAGCCTTAGTCACAGTTGCATCACAAACCAGCAACCAGGAGGACAATTAGACTGGCCTTGGGAATGTACATCCATCTTGAGTTAAAGAGACTTGAACTGGAGGCCAAACATTTGGAAGTAGAATCAGAAGAGAGACTGAGATGTCTGGTAGCTGAAGAAAAGGAGAGGAAGATGCAACATGAAAGGAGATGCTGACAACACACCAGGGTCATGAAGGCAATGGGGAAGGGAGCAACCGAACATCAGAAGCAACAAAGGTCAGTAAATTTCTTCCACAATTTACAGATGGTGATAATTTGGACAGTTTTATTCATATGTTTGAAAGGGTATGTCAACTGTACAATGTTGACCAAGGGTTCTGAGCATGGTTCCTGACCCCCCTACTCCATTGTAAAGCTGTAACTAGTATTTGTAAATTGTCTGATACTGATTGCTTACATTAAAATATGATTAAAAATTGTCTATTAGAGTGTTTTAAATTAACACCTGAAGCTGACAGAAAAAAAGTTTTGTGAGCAGAGATGCAAAGCAGATGAAAGTGTGTGTGTGATTATATTGCTGAGTTAAGCACTTATTTTCATAGATGGGTGAGTGCTTGTCAGGTCACCACTTTTGAAGAGCTGGCAGCAGACCTTTTGGTGAGAGAACAAGCCCTTAGCACTTTGCCTGAGGACATGAGAATCTGGTTAGCAGATAGGCAATGCAATACCAGAGATGAGTTGGGGAAAAAGGGAGACCTATACCTAGCAAGCAGGACATCACTACACAGGAAAGGGATACCCAGTGCTCCTCATGGGGCTATGGGAACCCATGGTGGGAAGCCTAATCCACCCAGAGTCCACCAGTAGCAGGGGAAGCCTCTAGTTCTGGTACACATCCAGGACTAAGGGTTAAATGTTTTAAATTCAACCAGTGGGGCATGTGGCATACAGATGTCATGGAGGCAAGGTGGGAGAGCCTGTAAATGGGAATGGCAGAATGCCAGCAGTAAGCTGTCTGGAGACAACAAAGGTACCAAACTACCACAAGAGGTTATATCCTAACTTAGATGGGAAACAGACCACTGCTGAGAGACAGACACAGTCACTGACCTAACCATTGTGAAGCCGGCAATGGTTAAACAGGAGCACTACTTGCCTGGGCAGTCTACTCCAGTCAGAGCTTTAGGAGGGACCCCATTTCAAATACCTTTGGCTAGGGTTCACCCTGACTGGGAGGGTGGAAAAGGAAGCAAGCAAGTAGGTGTGCTTGAGAATATCTCTGCAGATGTCCTGATAGGGAATTATTTTGATAATACAGTACCCTGTGTGCATGTAGTTACACACAGTGAAGCTTGGAGACAAGCTTGTGGGTCTGGCAGCCTGGAGGGGGGGACCCAGGCAGACCGCAGACTTGAAGCCAGGACTGGTGTGGTGGTTACTTCAGAGATGAAGCTACCCTCTAGCAGTGAGACTGAAGGTGAGCCACAGCTCATTGTGGGTACTGATGTTCCCTTGGACAGAGTGACTGCAAGGGCAGAGGTGAATAGTAGTACCCAGGCTGACAGTGGGGCACTGCTGTCAGAGAACACCAGACTTCTTGTGGAAAGGGGGCTGTGAAGAGTTAAAAAGAGAGCTGAGACAGGCTCTCAGACCCTACATTACAAGGCCTGAGGGTGGTAGCTAGTGAGGCACCTGATTCTCAAGGGATGGGGAATCTGTATACTGGGAAAAAGGGTTCTGCATAGAGAGTAGACCCCTGAGGGAGGGCTAAAGGGTGAGAGAAAACAGCAGTTGGTAGTACCCAGAGCCTACCATCTGGCACTTCTAGCCATAGCCCATGCTATTCCATTTGCAGGTCATATAGGCATAAACAGTATAAAGAGACATATTATGCAGAACTTTTATTGGCCTGGGATTTACAGAGATGTAACAGGGAACTGCAGGACCTGTGAGCAGTGCCAAAAGGTAGGCAAGACAAGGTCAAAAGCTCCTTTGATGTCTTTGCCTGTGATAGACGAGCCATTTCAGAGGGTAGCGATGGATATTGTGGGGCCTCTGAGTACCCCAAGTTCCACAGGGAAAATGTATAGCCTAATGTTAGTAAATTATGCTACCAGATACCCTGAGGTGGTGGCTCGATCCTCCATTGATGCAGAAAAGGTGGGAAATGCTTTGTTAGAGAATTTCTGCAGGGTAGGTTTCCCAAAAGAAATAGTGACTGACAGAGATGCCAATTTCATGTCAGACCTACTGGCTTGTCTGTGGAAGCACTGTGGGGTGAAGCACCTAAAGACCACCTTCTACCATCCCCAGACTAATGGTCTGGTAGAGAGGTTAAACTCTACACTAAAGACCATGCTACAGGCATTTGTAGACCAGTTTAAGAGGGAGTGGGACAAATATTTGTCCCATCTATTTAAACCTTTCATTGTGGCTGATATTTGTGAGACATATTTAATTTCTGAGAGGACTTGCATATTTAATTGGTGACACTGTGTATGCCACTATAAGCTGTGGTGGTGCAGCGGTTAGCGTTGTCGCCTCACAGCAAGAGGTTCTCCCATTCGATTCTCGGCTGGAGCATCTTCTGTGTGGAGTCTGCATGTCCTCCCCGCGGTCGAGTGACATTAAAGGCATGCAGGTAGGTGCGAGCGTGAATGGCATGCCTTCATTGAAGGTTGGGCATCAGGCTGGCAATCTCAGCACCGTAAAAACCACTGCCAATCATGAGCGGACTGGAGTTCCGCTGTAGAGACCCCCTAACCGGGAAAAGCCTAAAGTCTACTGTGTAGGCCACTCCTAACAGCCTTACTCTTGGTCAAACTACCATTTGTATTGATAGCAACATTACAAAGTATGACTGGACACCCTTTGTTAAGGGCCTTAAAGTAGCTGACAAGCGTGTGGCTGATGGGAGTGATAACTACCTTATAGTCTGGGCAGAAGGGGGCATAGCTAGTAAACCTGTGCCAGCCTTTCCCAGCTGTGTGTGTGTGTGAGTGTGTGTGTGTGTGTGTGTGTGTGTGTGTGTGTGTGTGTGTGTGTGTGTGTGTGTGTGTGTGTGTAAACCAAACCTCACAGTGCGTGTCAGCTAGTTGGGTAGGGATACAAAGCACTGGTTGGACACAGAGGGTGGTGGAGGTCTTGGCTTGATCACTCAGCTGAGATCTCAACCCTATAGCTGTGCCAGTGGGCAGTCTTATTGGGAATCTGAAGAAAGAGGGAGAAACCAGCCCCCGAGTAACTGTTGTCTCTATGTGCTCTTAAGGGAAATTGCACTTGATGCAGAGACCTGCATCTGGAAATACTGTGTATGTACCTGTCATCCTCCCAATGTACATCCCTTCACTGTTGCCAGTGGTGAGGATTGAGGCTCCTTGATTAATAGGCCAGTGGTGGGGCATCACACAGATTTTGACAGTGGACCAAGTACATCAGTTCCAAGACACAGCATGACTTTTGAAGTGTACTGAACCAATGAAGCCTGAATATTGATGATATCCACTGAATAACAACAACAAACATTAGTCCTCATGTTTGTTCAGGGGGAACAGTTATAGCACTGGAATCTTAAACAAATTTGACCAGATTAGGACACAAAACCTTCTCTGAGCAGCATGTGTGAACAATCTTTTATATTTATTTATTTGCTTTGGTTAACCAGGAAAGTCCACTGGGCTGGTGTGAGCCCATTTTCAGTGGAGGTCCGGGGAGAAAAGCTCCAAAAACAATATACATGATACGAATTTGTTTAGAAAGTTAATTACAGCATATAACAATATACAGGAATAACAACATGAGAATCAGAAGTAACAATGATAACATACAGCTATATGTTAGGAAAGACTTGGATACATAGTAAGGTATTCAGTATATCAGAGTTTAACAGAAGACAATCTACACATACACAATTACACGTCTCTCTCTCTCTCTCTTATATATATATATATATATATATATATATATATATATATATATTTTTTTTTTTTTTTTTAAACCATGTGAGGCAAGTTGAGGTACACTGTGCTTTTCAGGGGTGAACACTTAATTAGGAAGAGTGATGAAGAGTATGGGTATCTAAGAGATGAGTCAGGAATCAGGTTACAGAGGAATTGGAGATAGTGCATGGGCATAGCCATTGAGAGGAGAGATATTGGTGAAGTGATTCTTTTGAATGAGGGGGCACCATTAATGGTCCGGAGAGGAGGTGGAAGGGCATTCCAGAGTTTAGCTACAGTGAAAGAGTACGAGTATTGGCCTGCAGGGAGTTTTGGTCTCTTAACTTGGACAAGTGACTGATTTTCAGATTTTAGAGGTCAGTTTGGTTGAACTTGGACAGGTGACTGATTTTCAGATCTTAGAGGTCAATTTGGTTGATAAAGAGTCAGAAGTGAAGCAAGGACTGGGCATTTGGAGGATTTATAGATAAGTTTGTGTGCTGTAGTTAGTTGTATGCATGTGAGGTGTTATGGAAGTTCTAGCCAGTTCAGGGATTGTAATAAGTGGCAGTGATGGGATGAATGTTTCGCACTAGTCACAAACTTAGCAATTTTGTTAAAGCAGCTATCCATTTTAGTTTTTAATAATGACTGGATGTTTGCTAGAATAGGGAAACCATAGAGGAGAGAAGGTAGGAGAAAAGTTAGGGCAAGTGTTTTTCTAGTAGAGTAGTTTAAAAAGTGTTTATGTCGGTAAAGGGTACCAAGTTTTTGGTGCATTTTTTTTATCTTGTTGTGGATGTGTTGGTCGAAGGTTAAGTTGTCATCTAAGGTTACACCACGTAACTTGGTATGGGAAACTACCTCTAAGGCCGTCTTGTTGGAGGAATAAATGATGAATTATGATTTATTAATTGTGGTAGTTTTTTTGGGTGTAAAGAGCAGGAGTTTGGTTTTATTTGGGTTGAGGGTGAGGTGATTATTTGTCATCCAGGTTTCGGTAATGGAGAAAGCATTCTGAGTGATGGTCAGAAGTTCGGTTTCAGAGGTACCCCAACAAATAATAGTAGAGTCATCTGCATATTGAACTACAGATCCATGAGTGTGAGCAGAGTGAAAGTCGTTAATGAAAATACTGAACAGAAGGGGTCCTAAAGTGGACCCCTGGGGAGCTCCAGTGGAAGTAATGAGAAAAGGTGAGAAGGAGTGTAACCATTTGGTGGATTGTTGTCTGTTTATGAGGTAACTGGTAAACCAGTTAAAGATGGGAGTGGACAAGCCTAGGTGTGAGAGCTTGGAAAGGAGTAGAGAATGGGAGATAAGTGTCAAAAGCCTTAGAGAGATCAAGAAAGAGCGCATAGACATGTTTACCATCATTGCAATTGTGGTTAAGAGTCTAGGAAGGATAGAAGAACAGTTATCATACTGTGGCCAGGACGGAAGCCATGCTGAGTGGGGGAAAGTAGTTGGTTTTGGGATAGATAATTCATAAGTTGAATTTGAATACATTTTTCCTTTATTTTAGAAATAGGGGATAGAGTGGCTATGGGGCAAAGATTTGAGATTTCGGAATTATTACCACCTTTGTGTAAGGGTATGATGTAGGCTTTCTTCCAAATGCATTCAAGTTTTTATATGAATGTCAGTAGCTGGAAAACTTGACAGGAATTAACAAAAGAATTAAAAGCTGTAAAAAAATGCAATGCCTGGCTAAAAGGGCCTCAGTTATGATAACTAAAACAGTGCTTATATAGAATTCCTCTCTCTATTAAAGCACAATTATTAATATAAATGAATATTTACATTGATTGTAGATAATTCCTCTAAAAAGCAGATGTAAACTAGCCTGCCACTAGGATAAAATTAGCATGAACGGGTCACAGCAAACTAAATCAAAAGGGTCACACACACTGACACATAATTTGTATTGTAACAACAGTGAATGACTCTATTAGAAGTCTCATAAATACGTATTAATCAGTAATTTTCTATCATAATCATTCTTAAAACATATGGGTAAAGAATAAACAAAATGTAACCACATCATAGGTAAAATGTACATATATATATATATATATATATATATATATATACAAACATTATAGGATTAGAACACGTATATTGCTTTTACTCCATATGTTGTCTAAGGAATGAAGGACAAGAACATATGTTTTGTCTTGTTTATATACATTTTGTACTGAAGATTTCATTACATGAAGATCTTTTTTATTAGCTTTTGTATTACTTCAAATGCTGCAAACTTTCATTAATTCTTAAACACTGAATAGAAATAGCTAAACAGATATCAAATGCAGCTGTGGTAACAATAGATACTCTTTCTTACTACAAAGATCAGAGAAATAATAAGGCCATGATAAAGCCGAGCAAGAAATGCTTGCATCTGTAGCCTTTACAAAAACAGATTGTCTCAACAGCATTTCTGAAAATAACTCTTTGACCAGATTAGGACACAATGTAGTAATACAAGAGACTCTTTTCTTCCCATTTAAGGAAGAAAAGATAAAATGATTTTGTGCCTGACAGCATTACGTAAAACAGAAAGGCAGGACTGTATCCTCTAAGACAGTATAAAAACCTTGTGATTAACTGCAATCTTTATCAGTTACTTGGAAAATAAAGTGCACAAACCAACTGTCATGCTTTGCTTGTTATTCTGTTTCCTTTTTTTTCCTTCCTCACCTGTTCTTCTTCTTCATAGATTCAGTGCTTGTACACATCTACTTGGAGTAACTGCTCCTATCTGGAGGGATGGACTATTTTTGGAAAGTGTATATACTTTTGTGTGTTTGCTATGAATTAAAAACAGATTTTTTGAACATGTATTTTAATAAGTATTTTTATTGAAACCAAGTGTCTGGGAAAATTTAAATGGGTTCCAAAAGGACTGAGAAGAAGCAACTACTTATAAGATCATCCCACCAATCATTAGTGTGTGCATGTGAACTGAAAGCTGGAAATGTACATTCAAAAGAAAGTACAAGTTACTAAATCCTACTTGTAACAGTACATTTTCGAATTTCACACTGCTTTAGCGGCACATGGGTTCTGCGCCTGCACAAACCTTCATTGCCAAACACCATCCTCTGACTCTCTGTGATGGGGGATGGACAAAGCCCTCCTCATTTGGGGAAGCCTAATGTCAATCACAGAAAGTTAGTTATTCAGGCTTTTAGTCCAAGTAGGACTAGCTAAGGAAGACCAAAAGCAAGAACTACCTGAAACTAACCAATTTGCAGACACAAAACACTACCCCCCCCCCAAAAAAAAAAGTCCAACCAACAGCACAACAAGGTTGAATACCATCAAACCCAGAGGATGTGTCGGACCCTGCAAAACAGAAAGCTACAAGCTTACACCAGAGGGAGATGATGAAAAAGGTAAGTAGGGCGGCTAAAGGCAACAGATTCACAAACCATAGACTGAGACATGCTTTTATTGTGCTTTTTTTTCTTTTTAGGTGCAACTGTATTAGATGGGGGGGGGGAACAATATCAGGATCCATCAAGCCGGGGGGAACCAACAATTAGAATACTAAACTGACACTATTAAGGACTGACTAAGGGCAACAATAACTGAAAATATAAACTATGATCCCATCCACTAAATAGAGCTAGACTGTAGCAATAACTATTTAAATTGTGCTAAGCCTTATTCTACAATCTGCACAGTGTAACAAACAGCAGCACACACAGTCATAATATCAAGTAAAATTCACTTGTGCAAAAAGTGGCAAAAAATCAAATATAAAACTTGTAAAACAGCATAAAAAAGCACTTGGAGATCCTTTTGTCAGAAAAAAAAACTCAATAGAAAAAGCAAACACTTTACTGGAAAGTACTTGCAGACTCTGCCACAACTTGCTGTGAGGGAAATGTTGGTTTTTACTTTATTGTATTTTGTATTGCTTTAATGCCATCTTCCTCTATTTTGTATGTTGTGATTTTTCTTTATACTGTGTTCTGCTTTTAAATGAATATTTAAAGTAGGAAAGAGACAACAGCTGTGAGTCACACACAAATTAGAAATCAATTAAGGTTAATTACCAGTGGCGGATCCAGGAATCTGCAAAGATGTTCAACGCTTTCTGATCAATGATTTGAGTGTCAGCTATTTGTGAAGGCGTCATCATGATACAGATTTCTTCAAAGGGGTATACCCATCTCTACAATAATGCAACCCTTATCTGTGACTCCAACAGAAACTTAGCTTGGCAATGAACTGCTGCGATCTCCAGTATTTCCCACTGGCAACACAGTGATGGTCTTGTCTCTAGCATGTCCCATCAGAACCTCACTCCTATAGAGAAGCCAGCAGGAGCCTTAAGCCACTAACTGAACAGGAGTCAGCTGGGATGTACTTGGAACTTTATCCCACTGATCCAGTGGAACTGGCACAAAATGGAACCAGAGATTATGATAGTGCAAAAATAAATAAATAAAGCCAGGGGAAACTGTGACTTTAAGTAACACACACCATCAGGCATAGGTAACCCTTCTATTTTTCCATATTTTGCTAAAATACTGTTACATACATGTGGTCACAATAAAGTAATTACAACTAATTTTGCTTTATCATTAAACATTTAGCACACAAATACAGTAGTACAGTACAGCACCATTCAATAAAGATATGTGAACCACCTAGGAAACATGTCAAAACTACCCAGCGGGGTGATGCCACCATGCTCAGATTCACTGCAACTTGCAACCAGAAAACAAATGACACAGACAGACATATACACACACACTGTGGATTCAATTCAACATGAAAAAGCATTTTAGGTAATTGCAGAACTGTAATACAACATTAAATGGAATGTGTTCCCTTGTTCAGAGTTTCTAACTGCATGCTTCATAATGTGTTTCACATCACAAATGTCAGTAGTACATCCCTCACAAACACACACACACACACACACACACACACACAAAAGATCAAGGGTAACACAGACCTTCTTCTGAACCCTAACACCTTTCACCTGACCTTGAAACTGGGAGGGCTACATGAGTCTTGTCCTCTTCTCCTCGGAAGACAAAAACACACTGTCCAATCCAGCTACCTCACCTTCTCCTCTTGCATGTAACTGTCACTGCATGTGCAGCACAGTAGCATCAGCCTCACCCACCTGCAGGAACTCTGCTAGTGCAGCAGCTGTACTGTGTTAGTACCACACCACATTCCTAGACCCAAGTCCTTCAGTTTTACATCAGCACCCATTTTTTGAAGAATAAAAAGTATAAAACTTTTAACATCAGTGTCTGACTCAAACTCACCTTAAACTTTCTGAAATTAAGCCACCATAACTCACCCGACGACTCTAACAAAGTTCATTACTATTAGAAGAATGTTGAGTGTATGCGCTGTGTGCAGCAGCTTAACAGACTCGCACAACACCTCCCTTTTGTATACTATATAAATTACTCTAATTCTACATACATACATGCATACACACAGACAGACAGACACACGTTTGAAGAGAATGAGAGAGGGAGGGGTGCATATATTTATACATTTTCTATAATAGATTATGATGCTTCTGTCTTGTTATTAAACAAACCTCAATCCACCAAAACAGATGTGGAAATGCAAAATTATGACAAGATAGATTTACTTGTAGTACTTAAACAATAAAGAAAACAGAATTTAGATATTAAATGTCAGCCACCTCTGAAATAAATGTTAAAAGTTATAATGAATAATAGTTTCCTATGGGAGCAACCCTACACGTTGTTTATTAAACCACTAAACCTCAATGAGTTATAACAAGGAAAAGATGTTGTGTTCAACACTTTTCAAGCCACCATAAACATTTAACAATTTACTACTCAGTTCAGTTTTTCAAACTTTCTAATTAAACTATGTGTAACAGTGGCCATAGCTTACTCTAAATAAAAGTCTGCCTTGCACCTGGTACTAACAAAATTCTTTGATTTCCCATTTTTTATGAAAGTATATACACATTTGAAATCATTACCTTTTCTTCTGAGTCTTTAGGTTCAGTGAAGAATAAGAAGGTCAGGAAATAAGTTAACCATGGTGGAAGGCTCCCTCTGAAACTTTTAGGTTTTTAAAGTGCATACTGGTAAAGATGACAATCTTCAAAATCTATAAACTTAAATTGAATTTATCCCAGCTTTACTGCTTTTAGTATTTCTCTCAAAACTGCAGCCACTATGTTGGGCTATACCATGTAAAAAACAAATGTAAGGGTGACAGCATAATGTTAATATACTTTGGCTAATGTCTGAAGGCAGTTTAGTTTCAAAACATCCCTATATTCCCACAGACTACATGGGTCATTCCAAGAGAACTGAGAAGCACGGTGGCAATCAGAAGGGGAAGGAACAGGGGCTGCCTTAGCATGTGTGTGTGTAAATTCAGGTTAAAAAGTAAGTTCACTCATAGATTTATGCTTAATTGGAATAAAAGCACTGCAGTAAGAAAATGCAATGTTTACTCGGGGAATCACAGTAAATCGGGACAGTTCACCCATAATTGACCAATTACAGTTATTTTACAGCCTGATCAAAAATGATAAAATTTTGTTGCTCATGTCCTACCTGTTTTTGTATACACCTACAGCTGGTGATTGTGCAGATCATTAGAAGTAGTTGTTGCTCTGTCTATATAAATGCCAGTAAAGGCAGAGGAAGCATAAATAAGAGCACAGTTCATTCATTCTTTATGTGTTTTATTGTAGAAATGATGAATGATTTCTGTTGAGTGACATGCTTTAATTGTTCAGATTGTCACAGGCAAGCTGTCTTTATGTGCTTTTCTTTTTTCATAGTAAATGCAAGTGACAATTTCTGCCGTGAATTCTTACTGACGAAATTAACATTTGCAAACCTGCTCGCTGTTATGACAAAGAGTACAAACCCTGTGTAAAATCTGGTTTCCTGACAGAGATTAAAAAAATACCTGCTAACAAACCACAGGTACACACTGTACTGTCAACTCTGTAGCCATATAATACAACTCCAAAGTTTAAGCTTTCTGTTTGGTCCCACCTACCTCGATATTGGCAAAGAATAACAGAGCCTCAAACCTCTGTGGTGCTCTGTCAATCATTGTATACTTCAGCAGAAAGCTCTGAAATTAAATATGTGTTTCCAGTAGCTGTTTAGGTTAGGGGATGAAAAGTCTGCATATGTGGGAGATGGGACCAAGAAGAAAAAAATGTCAAAGCAGTACCCGTAAGCAGATGTAACGCATGTGGATTACTTTTAGACGGAGTAAAAAAGTACAGTAAAAGGAGTTCAAGAAAAGCAGCTGAGCACCGACTAATCAGAACACAAGCATCCCAACTATTTTAGTTACTATTACTGGATCAGCTATGGATACATGTAAAATGCATTAACTTACATAATCTCTTGTAACAAATAAATGACTGTTTTTTTAACAAAAATAGAGGATTATGTCAGCCTCTCCTATGCAACAATATAAAGAAGTTCATTCAACGAACATAAATTTGTTAATGTATGAGCCGTACCACTCAACTGTAATGATTTTCACAAATCTTTCACAGACTAAAATGTGCCATTATTTAATGACTTAAGTCCTAAGTCACTTGCCAGAAAAAAAACACAAATTTTATGAATAGCAGACCAAAAATATGAAGCAAAAATCTGGACACTGAGAAAACCTGGAAGGTTAAGAAGTATGTAAACAAGCACAGTGACTTTCTTTAATGATAAATGATCATGTTATGGTAATATAAATGATCAGTTACAGGTATATTTGCTAATACAATAACGTAATTGGAAGATTAAAAAAAAATATATATATATATAGCAGCATTTACACCTTTCCTTGTATGCTAATTATGCCAATCTGTGCAAGTCCGCAGATAATGTATTGTTCATAGGTTCATACTAGTCTATCTGCCCTAGGGCATTTATAAGCCTAGCCAGAATGTGTTTGGCTTTCGCCACCCATTTTAAATTTATTTTGCTATTTTATTTTGCCCCTGCGCCCAGGCCTAAATCCGCCACTGCTATTGTCCCCTACATCACTGGGTTTAATTTATTCTGAATTTGCTTATCTTTTCTGTAAGGAATTGCTCACAAATTTTGTCAGAAAAAAAGACAGTCTGTGTTATGATTATTTGCTAAATGTAACCTACAACAGCAAACCTGTTATTATAAACCTTTTGTTAGTATTGTCTGCTAAAAGCAGTGCTGAGTTGTCAGGCCAACACGCTTTGTTGGCTACTAAATGCTTGGAGAATGTTCTAGTAAACATTATTGTGTTGGTTTCCATGGTCACTACTTAGAATCTAGATATGAAAAAACTGTCATTACAGTATATTTCAGCAGTATGCCTCAGAACCCATTCTCCATAGATGTGGAAAAAGCTTCTGATTGATAATTAAGTGTATGCATCTGTCATAATGTAATTTGGGGAGCATCAAATCTTGATGGGAAAAAAACACGGTAAATGGAAGACAAAAAGCAAAGGAAAGTGGCAAAAAATGTCCAGTGCAGGTAACCAACAAAGTGGGCAGCTGATCTGTGTCACATGCCTATTATGTGGTACATTTTTGCAATATCTGGTTGTGTTTTGGGTAGACTCCAAAGGACAGTAGTGAGTAGGGGTGTGTCACCCTCTTCCTGACCACTGATCAGTTATGTCCCTCATATTACTGTACTGGGTTTGGTATTGTTAGAGATTTTCAGTGCCAGAATCATTCATTAAATCAGGGGAAGTGGGACTTTCTATTAACTGATGACAATAAAATGAAGCTACACTCCCTGAAAGGGAAAAAAGGCTGCAGAGGCACTAGGACAGGTTGGTAGCATGATTTAAAAAGCTGCAGTCGTATGTTTTTGCAGAAATGTATACCATTGTATACTTGGAAAGAAAAATCCAGAGTGAGACTAGTATCTGAAATATGAAGCTGTGTGAAATGTGAAAAAGCAAGAAAAGGACTCATGGCTGATTTCTACACTGGCAACTTTCTCAATCTAGTGTGGCAGAATAAATGCTAAGGTATATAAATTGGGTTACCTTTAGGAAATGCTTTGCTTTTTTTTTCTTTCAAGTCATTTCCATATTAGTGACAGCTACAAAGTCAACTGCCAGTAAACTGGGCCCCAGCCGTGAAAAACGTCAGTATCAACCGAAGTCCCATTTCCTAGTACATTAACTGTAGCGTACCATTCTTACAGCTGCACACACTTATAGGTAAATAGCACAGAAGCATTTTTGAAGGAGGAAAAGCCATACACTTCCCTATGTAACATCTATTCCTGTTATATAACTTCTTCAAGACTGTACAGTTACAGAGAAAGGAAACAGGCTAAACACTATATAACTTTATTCCTGTATCTGTAATCACACAGTCTTGGTAAATGCCTGACATACAACAAATGGGACTCAATAAACAATAATCAGTGTAATGGTTCTCATCAAGCAGTCCTTGGACAAAATGAACTGCTCCTACTTTTTCACAAAGAGGGTAGTGTGGAGCCTTGGAAAACATTACCAGAGGCAGTGGAACAGTGTAGATTACTGGACAGATTCAGACAGGTGGAAGAACTGATGGGGTAAGGCTGGTTGCTTAGGGTTTCACTGCAGCATTTAGATGGATTTGAAAGACCACAGGTCTTCTGTTAGCAACTTCATATGAATATACTGTATATTGAGGGACATCTGTATAGAGACGTGGTGATGTTTTTCAAAACGTATTTGAAGCATAGCATGCATTCTACTGCAAACAACTCTGAATTCCTGTGATTGATAGCTGCCTCCAAATTCTCTATGAAACAGTGTTTTTCAAGTTTGTATGAATTGTTCAGTCTTGCAGCTGCTGCCCAAGTCTCCATCTCCCTCCTTTGACCTACCTTTCCATCTATCTCCATCTCTTCCACTTCAGCAAATAATGTGATATGTGTCCACTTTTTCTTATCTTGAAAAGGAAAAGTACAACCTCATTACGAGCGTGCAAGTGTAATTTTGCAACTACCGCTTCACTGACTCACTTTCGTTTAAGTGCACTTTTGAGTAAATGGGATCGGACTTTTCCTTTTCGAAGATAAGAAAAAGTAGACCCGTCCAAATCATACTCTACTTTACATTCTCTCTTCTTATGTAAACATTCCCCAACTTTCTAAGTCTTATTTCACATCCCTCCTCTTCAAATATTTCAGTGCACACATTGTTTTAGTCTAAATCTTTAGCTTACTCCAGCTTTTATATAACCATTTTGTAGTATGAAAGGACTAAATTACAAAGGCAAGGTACAAGCACTGGATTTGATGAGAAGCTGGAATTTGTTCTCAGTAGGAAGGAGAGAAGGATGGCAGGGACAGATGGAACTTGAGATTAAAGCTGAAGAGGTGGGTTTAGAACTGAAATGAGAAGGCACTGCTTCAGCGAGCTTGTGACCAACCTGTCAAATGTCCTATTGCATGGAGAACTGAAATGCACAATGGTAAAGGAAGACAGTAGCCTAAGAAAGCTCCACGGACCTGTTACGTAAGGTGGCGTGTGTGGGTACAAAGTTGGTTCGGTCAGTACAAAATGGAAATTTCTGGCAACACTTGCCGTGTGATGGACCAAAGCAGTAGGCATGCCCAGCACAGCCCTCCCCCCAGCAACTTCACAAATACTTAGGCTACTCGAGATAAATCGTAAACAAAGTTAGTAGGAGCTCCGAGATGTGAGCAGAAAAATGTGAACTGTGAAGCACATCTAAAGTATTACCTCAAGCGCAATGAATGAAAGAACTATATTAAATACTAGCTTTAACTTCTTTCTTCATGTTTATCATAGCAAAAAGAGAAGCAAAGAAACATCTCTTAAAGCACTCTGAATTTAGGCACTTATTATATTAATAATTAAAATGTAGCCGAATGCGAATTATTTCATTCACAGTGAATGACGCGCTGAATTAAAAACACCGACAGAAAGAAGAATAACTTACTTTAACAGTATCCATAGGATGACCTGCCAATACAAGACCTATCCCTCCAACTCCTCCAGCAAAGAAGTTTTTAATAGGACTAACTTTCTCAGTCTTACTCATCATGTTTCATGGTTTTTCTTCCAAGAATTCATAAAAAGCTTCTGGGTGATGGGTAGCGAAGAATGAAGTGTGAGAAACCTCTGCACAGAACAACCCAGCTATACAGTGAAACCCATGGGGCGTTTGCCAGTTTTCCTGTGCAACTTCTTCTCCTTCCTCTTTTTACTTATTAGACTCTTTCCATATAAAATAAAATAACATATAATATGTAAGACAGGTGCAGAAGCCGATTCAGTGAAAAGTACAGCAGAGCGTAAGCGAGGGATACACGATTGTACCACTTTGGCGGATTTCTTCAAGACTTGCCTAAGGAAATAAGGAAAATAAAATTACCTCTGATTCACTGATGTTTTATTCTCACTTGAGAATTCCTGGAACAAGGTCTTCGGGATCAAATCAAATCTGCACTTTTGGCTTAACCACTGTTACCAAGTGCTTCTAGTAACTGGGGAATCCACTCTATTCGAAACTATCAGCAAACACAAGTTCAGGAAACTACAGTCTGAGATGCAGTTGGAGAACTATTGAGGAGTGTAGAAAAGGTCACCTGGTTGAAACCTCCAATTGTATCTCCCGATGCATCTTTGACGCTAGCAATAAAAAAAGTGCTGGGAAAATTAAACAGAAAGATACTGTTTTGGCAGCACAACGGATTTCTATAGAAGAAGACGCATTTCCTTTTTTAAGCCACAATGAATAATGGCTTTGCCCAGGCCTAAATCCGCCACTGATTACCGTGAACTGAAGGTGGAGTTAGGAAAGTACAGTTGTGTACACCTACCATAAATGTAGATGTTCGAGTGTCTTCACTGTTGCAGTCATAACTGTAGGGTGTTCCTGCCGGCAGGCAGCCCGAGGTCTGCCAGAATTCCAAAGTCTGGGTCCGGCGTCGGCTGTACCAGCAAGTACCCTGACGTCAGAACGCAGAGGTATAAAGCTGACAGCCGACGCCATCTTCTCCAGCCTTTCTTGCCCCAGATGTCAGAAGTCCCCCAAAGTAACCAAAAGGTGTCCAAAAAAGAAACACAAATACACCACAAAAGAAGAGGAAAATAGAATAAGCAGAAGATAAGAGGGGATTGGTGGGAGGGAAACACCGACTGCAACAGTGAAGACACTCGAACATCTACATTTATGGTAGGTGTACACAACTGTACTATGTTCTTCGTGTTTCACTGTTGCAGTCATAACTGTAGGGTGGAATCCCAAAGCTGTGATGAGGGAGGAGGTTATGCAGAAGAAGGGGCAGCCAGAAGACCCTGCAAGACAGCAGAGGCAAAACCTGCCCTAGACTTAGAATACAAAGGGAGATTATAGTGCTTAGAAAAAGTATGCACTGAACTCCAAGTGGCAGCTTCCAAAATGTCCTTGGTAGGAACTCCTCTGAGAAAAGCTGCTGAAGTGGCAGCTGCTCTAGTAGAATGACTTCTAACAGTACCTGGAATCTGCTTCCCAAAGTGAGAGTAACAAAACCTTATCCCATGAGCAATCCATTTGGAAATAGTTTGTTTAGAAATAGCCCTGCCTAGAGAACTGGAGGCATAAGAAATAAGCAACTGATCAGATTTTCTGAAATCTTTAGTTCTGTCCAGGTAAAACCGTAGCTGTCTGTGTACGTCCAATGAATGTAAAATCCTTTCCCCTTTGTTTTGAGGATTTGGAAAGAAAGTAGGAAGGTGAATAGTCTGATTTAAAGCCACTTTAGAAATCACCTTAGGCATAAATGTAGGATTGGTCCTCAAGGCAACTCTGTCTTGGTGGAAAATAAGGTATGGTTCCACAGCCATGAGAGCTTGCAACTCTTTGACACCCTTCTGGCAGAAGTCAAAGCTAATAAAATAGCTGCCTTCCAGGATAAGAACTTGATATCCAAAGCAGCAGCAGGCTCAAAGGGAGGTAAAGTTAGTTTTTCCAAAACATAATTAAGATCCCAAGCAGGAACAGGAGGAGTTCTGGGAGGTCTTAAATTCTTAGCCCCTCTCAAGAATTGTCTCACCAGCTGGTGAGAGAAGATGGGGGGATCAGTGTTGTAATGAGCCGAGATAGCAGAAGCATGGATTTTAATGGAAGAAAAGGAGAGGCCTTTAAGCAAAAGGTCTGAGTGGTAAAGTAAAATGGAAGAAATGTCAGGCAAAAGAGGATCAGAACCTCGATCCTGCATCCAAATACAAAATCTTTTCCATTTCAAAGCATAAGATTTTCTAGTGCTAGGGCGCCTAGCTTCTAAGAGAACATCCAAAACTTGTTTGGGAAAAGCAGAAGGAATCAAAGGCCCTTGTAGAGCCAAGCTGCCAGGCAAAGAGTCTTGATTTGAGAGTGTAGCATCTGACCCTGATGCTGGGACAGAAGAGAAGGAAACAGAGGCAGAATCCATGGAGGTTCCAAGAACAGGTGTCTTAAAGTTGGATACCAAAACTGCCGAGGCCAATTTGGAGCTATCAAAATGATAATCTTGGGTTTGTCCTGTTTTATTTTCAGTAACACCCGAGGCAGAAGAGGAAGAGGAGGGAAGGCATATCCCAAAAGATTCCTCCAGCTGAAGGACAGGACATCCACTTTCCAAGCTGTTTTGTGGAAGGACCTGGTGCAAAAGAGAGGCAGCTGATGATTGAGATGAGATGCAAACAGATTTATCCGAGGGCAACCCCAAACTGCCGTAATCCTGCTGAATAAGTTGGGGTCCAGCATCCACTCATGGGGATCCAAAAGATTTCTGCTTAGGCTGTCTGCTAAGAGATTCTGTTTTCCTGGAATGAACTGAGCTTGAAGATGCAGATTCAGATTTAGAGCTGTGTCCCATAAACTCATGGCTAGTCTGCAAACGGGGTATGAGTGAGAGCCCCCCTGCTTGTTTATATACCACATGACTGTGGTATTGTCTGTGCGAATCAGAAGATGGCCTGGTTGCAAAAGATTCTGGAAGGCTAGAAGAGCATTTTGGACTGCCAACATTTCCTTCAAGTTGATGTGCCAGGGAAGATGCTTCTTTGTCCAATAGCCCTACTGGCAATTGTTTAGGTAATGAGCTCCCCAAGCATAATCCAAAAGTCTGTGGTGATGATCTGAGCAGGATGAGGTAGACGAAAGGGATTCCCTTCGTTTAAAGCACAAGCCCTGGACCACCAGAGGAACTCTTTTTGGAGGCAGGGAATCAGAGGTATCATTGTTTCCAGGCTGTGGTAATGCTGAGACCATACACTCTTTAGGTACCATTGAAGTTTTCTCATATGAAGCCTTGCATTTGGGATCAACAGGATGCAAGAAGCCATGTAGCCCAATGTCTGCAGGAATTTCCTTGCAGTGAGCTGAGTTAAAGTAGCCAAGGTCTTGAAAATTGATGCCAGCTGTACTTGCTTTTCTGCAGTGAGGAAGGCCCTTTGTAAGCTTGTGTTTAGAAGAGCTCCCAAAAAGATCATTTGTTGAGAGGGGATCAAATGTGACTTTTTTGTGTTCACTGAAAATCCCAGAAGTAGGAGAAGACGCTGAACAAACTGCAGTTGTTGAAGTAAAAGATCCTTGCTGTCCACCTGAATAAGGCAGTCGTCCAGATAGGGGTAAATTTGAATCCCTTGGAGTCTGCAATAAGCTACTACTGGAGCCAGACACTTGGTAAAGACTCTGGGCGCAGTAGATAAGCCAAAGGGCAGTACAGAGAATTGAAAGTGTCTCAAACCTGCCTTGAATCTGAGGTATTTTCTGCGTTCCTGTCTGATGGGAATGTGTAAATAGGCTTCCTTCAAGTCCAATGTCACCATCCAAGCATCTTGGGAGAGCATGGGAAGAAGTTGTTGCAGAGTAAGCATCTTGAATTTTGGAATCTCCAGAAAGGTATTTAATACTGAGAGGTCCTGAATAGGTCTGCATGAATTTTGTTTCCTTGGGACCAGAAATAGTCTTGAGTAAAAACCTTTTCCCATCTCTGGAAGTGGAACAGGTTCTATGGCTCTCATGGCCAATAAAGCGTCCACTTGATTTAAGGCCTCTGACCATTGATGTTTTGGCAGATCCGGCCAACCCGAAGACCTTGGCAGAGTATGAAAGTGGAATTTGTAGCCTCTTAAAATCATGTCTAAAACCCATTTGTCCTGGGTAATATGAGTCCAATTTTGGTAGAAAAGAGAAAGTTTTCCTCCGAGAGGGGCTTCCAGGCAAGGAGGACCTGTAGCCCAACGGAGAGAGTCATTGGGTCTGCTTCTTTTGTGATTGAGGTCTGTCTTCTCTCCTTCTAGGTGAAGAAGCAGTCCATTGTCTTGACCTGTAAGAGGCCTGAGCCTGCGCCCGACCTCTGGGCGTCTATATCTTCCCCTTTGAGGCCTGTCAGGCGTGGGAAAGGACCAATTTTGGAGGGCCAATTTCTAGAAAATCTAGGAGGCTGAACTTGTAAGAAATCTTTAACAGTCTGCATAGATTTTGCTTTTTCTTCCATCTTTTTAATAACCTCCTCAGCCTTGGATCCAAATAAAACATCATGCTGAACAGGGGCATCTAACAGTTTAGCCTTAACCTGCTCAGGTAAATTCTGCTCACGAAGCCAAGCATGTCTCCTGATAACAGTACCAGAGGCTGCGGCTCTGCAAGAAGCTTCCAAGGCATCAAAACCACAATGTAAACTATGTTTGCTAACTTGTTCAGTTGCATGCAATACATCCTGTAATTCCTTGTCCTCTGCACATGCAGGAAAAGTACAGAGCCTTTGCTTAAAACAGACAAAAGAAATTGCTGATACTTGAACATGTGAAACTGGCAATTTAAAGCTCTAATAGAAAGAGTAGCAGAAGTGTAAACCTTTTTGCCCCACCTGTCCAAGGCACGAGAATCCTTTTCAGAGGGAATAGGATTTTTAGATGAAGCGGCCTTAGCAGCCCTAGAACCCTGAGAAATGGTTTCAGGATCAGCAGAAGGGTTCTTAAATAAGAATTGATGGGAGTCAGGGACTCTGTAAAATCTATCAGGCTTAGAAGGAGCAGGCGGCAAGGAATCAGGATTCAGGTTAGCTTCAGAAAAGCCATCATCCACAATATCAAGCACAGGAGGAATAGCCAAAGGTCTGTGTTGAGGAGAAGGAGAAATTCCTAAGTCTCTTCTTGGAAGCAGAATAATCCTGACCTTCCCAATGAAAATGCTCCCTCATCTCATGTAAGGTTTCCCCAAAAGAGAAATCTTCACGGGGAGAAGCAGGGGAATAGAGTCCTCTGCATCAGAATCCTCATAAGGAGGAAAAGAATAATCCTGGTCAGAGGAAGAGACAGAAGACACAGAAGCCTGATCAGATGAATCATAAGGAATATCCTGTCTAGGCCTTTTTTCTGGAGGAGGGTGAGAACCCCTAATCATTGTCAGTAAATCTTCAGCCATCCGTAGTAATTGCTTCTGGGACTTGGGAGCTGTATCCGAGGAAGCTTGAGAAGAAATCCTTGGTTTAACAGGAGTCTTTGACTTTGCCTTTGTCTTTGTAGAAATAGTGATATGAGAAGGCCTGTAACCCCCTCAGAAGCCGGTACCTGCACAGCGGTTCCGGGCCCATCTGAAGGAGCGACGTCCGAAGGTCCTGCAGCAGATAAAATACTAGGCCTAGAAGGCTCCCTATGGGAGTCCGTGACGGCCATCGGTTCCGAAGTGGCGGACGACAGGGGCTGCAAAAGCGCCTCACTGACGACCGCCGAACCCAAAGCTGGCTCCGGCTGCAAAGTATCTTGTTTGGACCTCGGAGGCCTATCCTTGTCCTTGCGTTTCTTTTTAATTCCGGTTGTCGGTAAAGTATCCGACGACATCCTATAATTGAATCGTCTACCGAAATAATTCAAGGCCCAATCGTACCTACGCTTGATAGTGCGAGAATTAAACCTGGCACAGAACCGACAGCAAGAAACGTCGTGGTCAGGGCCTAAGCAAGGTAGACAGTAAGAGTGGAAATCTTTATGAGGTATTTGTTTCCCACACGATATACAATTATTAACTTTTTCTGACATCGGAGGAGCAAGAAAAAAGTTTCTAGCGGGTACTTAGCTTGAGAAGAGAAGTAGTAAACTTCGGACCGACGACAATCAAAGCACGTTGTCCTGAATGCGCCAACCAACGACTTGCGAGCTGCTTTCCACCGCATGGCAAGAAAGACTGGAGAAGATGGCGTCGGCTGTCAGCTTTATACCTCTGCGTTCTGACGTCAGGGTACTTGCTGGTACAGCCGACGCCGGACCCAGACTTTGGAATTCTGGCCAACCTCGGGCTGCCTGCCGGCAGGAACACCCTACAGTTATGACTGCAACAGTGAAACACGAAGAACATCTAAACATTCTATTTAAGGGGTACACTTCAATGCTTTACTGGAAAATCTCCCTCAGACTGCCACAGCTTGTTGTGAATGAAATGTTAGTTTGTTTTTGTTTTATTGTACTTTGTACTGCTTCATTGCCGCCTTCTGCTTTGTATATTGTGATTTATTTTCTTTACACTGTGCTTTACTTGTATTCTGCTTTTAACTGCATACTTTAACTAGGAAAGAGATCACAGCTGTGTCTCATCAGTCATAGAGAAATTAAGTTTTCCCCTACCCTGGTGCTGTTCTTCTTTTAAAATTTTATTTATTTTATTATTTATTTTACATTTGTTGACCGGGCTAGTCTATCTGGATATATGTCCATTTTCAGTAGAGGCCCGGGGAGAAAAGCTCCAATGATTACATGGTTTTAGCAGATCTTACAAAAAATATGAAACTAACAGTAAATAACTAGTAATTAACAAAAAAAAAAAAAAAAATACAAAATACAAATTTTTTTTTTTTTTTTGCAATGTGCATTACAAAACAGTAATATAATACAAAAAGAAATCATTGCATAAACTATATAAGAGGAAGGATGAGGAAAGAAAAGCTGAAAGAAGTGGTGTGAGAGAACAAAAGGGAAGGAGGACAAAAATGTTCAGTTTATAAAAGAGTTAGGGATCAGGCAGTCACATGTAGAGTTAGAAGGACATCGGTTATTTAAAGAAGTACTGTGTGGTACATAGGCTATTTACTTGAGACTGTGGAGTTGGTTCAAAAAGTGAGGGAGAGGTGTAGGATGAGTCATCAACGGGTAGATATACTGTAAATTCCAACAAGGCTGGAGAACAGATGGAGCCTATTTAAATGTAGTCTGCAGAAGGTAGGAAGAAAATAGTATTAGTCTGGGTTACTACAGGGGCATAGCCATTTGGTATTGAGATGCAGTTTCAGATTCTTTTTGAAGAGAGAAGTCAGAGATGAGATATCTGAAGGTAGTTTGTTCCATATGTTTCCAACATAGTTTGAGAACAGGCAGTCACCTGCAGAGTTATTGGCTATGGTAGTTTTGATTAATAGTTTGTTTGAAGATCGTAGTTGTTTTTGATTAAAATAAGGTTTGATGAGGCAAGAGAGTATTGGAGTTTTAAGGGGTTGGTGCAGGGTTTTGTGGGCTATAATGAGTTGTTGAAGTTTTAGCTGAGTAGGAAGTTCTAGCCAATTTAGTTGTTTTAGATTTAGGCAGTGATGTGTTCTAAAAGGGGCTCCTATAGCAAATCTAGCAATATTGTTGTAAGATATTTCTAACTTATTGAGGTTCTTCTTGGATAGACTGGTGTAGATGGGGGATGCATATAACAAAGTAGAGATAAGGTGAGTCCTAGCTAATGTGGTTCTTGCGAGTGGAGTGAGGAAGGGTTTGATTCTGTAGAGTGTTCCAATCTTTTTATTTACTGATTTTATGGTAGAGTTGATATGATTGTCGAAGTTAAGGTTGTTGTCTATTGTAATTCCTAGTAGTTTAGTGGTGGGATCTGGAGAAATGATGGTATTGTCATTGGATGTGATAGTGAAGTGTAAGGGTATGTGCCTTCGTGTTGGTGCAAAGAGAAGCAGTTTAGTTTTCTTAGGGTTAAGTAGTAGGCAGCGATGTGAGAACCATTGTTCTACGGTGTTAAAGGCTTTTTGGGTCAGGGACTGGAGTTCAGTTTGAGAGGTAGCTGCACAGATAATGGTGGAATCATCTGCATATTGAATACAGTTTGTATTTGGTATAGCTAGTTGTAGGTCATTGATAAAGAATTGAGAAAAGTAGTGGGCCTAAGATGGAGCCTTGTGGCACTCCAAGAGAGATGGGAAGATGATCAGATAATGAATTTTTCCAAAGTACTGCCTGTTGTCGGTTATCAAGGTAAGATTTAAACCAAGTAATGGCAGGAGTATAAAGTGATAGAGAAGTCAGACTATGCAGAAGTAGTTGGTGGTTCACCATATCAAAGGCTTTAGATAAGTCAATAAAAAGTGCAGATGAAAGGCTATTTTCATTGCGATTAAGGTTAATGGAGTTTATAAATGAAAGCAGTGCGGTGGTGGTACTATGGGAAGGTCTAAAACCATGTTGACAATTGGCAAGTATGTTGTTTTGTAGGAGGTGGTTTAGCAGTTGTTTATGGATTCATTTTTCTAAAAGTTTAGCAATGGGGGATAATAGTGCTATAGGTTGATAGTTAGAGAGGTCCCTAGAGCTTCCCCCTTTGTGTAGTGGGATAATATGAGATATGATAGGTGACTAGCAAGAGTTTGAATATTATTTGTGAAGAAAGAGTTGAAAGCATTAGCTGTTTGTCTAGGATTATCAGGGTTGGAGTCTTGTGGGTCAGGTGTTGTAGATTGCCCTGGGGATAGAAGTTTATTTATGCTGGTCCAGAATTTTTTAGGTTCCTTATTGGATGTTTGTTGTAGATGAAGGCAGTAGTTTTTTTATCTGTCAGGATGGCTTTTTTTGTACTATTTCTGCATTCTTTAAATATTTGACGGTCAGCTAGGCTCTTAGTGTTACGCCATTTAGTCCAGGTTTTGTTTCTGATAGAGATTTTTTGTCTAGTATCATTGGTCAGCCAGGGTGCAGGTTTGGCTTTGGTTCTGATAGTACGTAATGGTGCATGCTGATCAAGTATAGCAAAGAATGTGGAACTGAAATAATTTACTGCATCATTGAGAGGAAGAATTTTTAAAACTCAACTATCTTTCTACTTGCCTGCCCCTTATATTAATTTGGCCACATATTTCCTTCTCTCTCCTCTTTCATTGGCTACTGTTGATAAACACAAAATTATCATTTTGTGAAATCATTCCCATTCAGTTATTTAAATTTATTGGCCATCCCACTGTATTCCTTATCCAGGATACAAAGTTCCCACCCCCTTCCAATCTATCTTGCTCTTTTAAAATTAGTGGCTCGCCACTTAGACAGCTTAAGTTTAAGTTACCTCCTCTTTCACATCTAACTGCTTAGTGTAGTGCACACTGCAACTCTTGGGATATTAACTAATTTTTCAATTGTAAAAATGTGCAACATTTTTTCCAAAACCACCAATTACTGGAAAACTCACATTCTGCCTCTCAGCAGTCATCTTGGGTTTAGTTCTGTTTTGCTCTTGGTGAGATAAGGAGCACAGGGACAATATTAACTAGAGACTGTAGATCACATGAAAGCCTAACTGCTTCATAGGCACCAGCTTTGAATCTGTGTTTATATTTTGCTCCTGATGAGAGAAGGAGCAGAGTGCACTGATTCTTGACGGTCTCTGTTTGGGCAGCGGGTGTCTATGTTTGTCCTTCCTAACTGGTCTGATTGCTATTCAAGGCATCTACAAGAAAAGTCTACAATAAGCCTAAAGACCCTTGCATCATCTGGGACAAGACTGTTAATCACCGAAAACCCTGTGACCTGCTTCTCATCATGAGATTGGTGCTATTGCTTTGCTTCTGGTGAGAGCAGAAGCAAAGGAATATTGTATCCCAGTAGTATGAAGCTGTGGTGAGATCAGCACTAGTAGTAACCAGACAGAAGTCATTCTGGCAAATTCCCTCTTTTCATCACTCTTGACAAAGCTAATTCTTTCTTTCCTTTCAGTAAGTACTGCTTAATGTGCTGCTGTCTAACCTAACTTCAGAATGTCTCCTTAAATACTTCATCCACAAATCATCAGGGTCTACTTATTAGTTTCCCCTCAAGTGTTTGGCAGTGCCCTGTACAGATAAAGACACATTGAGTTTACATTTTTCAAGTAAAAGCACCCTTGAAACTGCACAATAACTAGTTGCACATAGGGCAACTAGTTTGCAGTGACAAACACTGTCCTCAGAGCTGCAAACCAGATACTCCTGAAATTACTTTATATTCTCACTTCAACTGTCTAATCAATTAAAAAAGAGTCTGTTGCCATGGATATAAACTTTCCCACTATCTCAGTTACCAGCTAAGTGGATATGGGCATCCTGAGGTAATGCAGAAATTTACTGACAACCAGTTAATTCTCAAACAAACTGATATGGTATGTGTAAATGTCACTGGAGGCAAAGCTCTCACATAAAAGCACTCCTAACACCAATCATGTAGCTCACATGATGCACCCATCACACACAATTCAAAACAGACACATAGAAAGATGAAGAACACATAACAAATGCCCTCAGCAGCCCCGAATGCACTCCTTCAAAAGAACACCCACATCAAGTCATACAGTTACATCTCATGGAGCCCTACATATAAGCCCACAAGGCAAGCCGCCACACAATCCAACATTCTGGTCACTGAAGACTCCATTGTGAGACACACTGATGTCCTTCTCATGAGGCTGAGTAAGGAGAAATTCATGGTCAGTTGCTTATTGGGGCCAGGATCCGCCATATTGCTCATGTACTCGGGTTATTTTATCACAAGTACCAGTATGACTCAGTCATAATCCATGTGGGTGTAAATGAGGTCTACTTCAGATCGACGAAAAGTCAAAATGTCGAATGCTTACATAAGCGTAAATGCAGAAATTCGATGTTTATTTTTTTGGATCGCAGTACAGTGAGGATCGGAATATTTGCCCTTTCCTCACTGTAGTGCGATCTCGGAGTTGGAATATATATTGAGTGGGGGGGGGCACAGCCCCCCACAATAGCAATTTAGAATTTCTGCATTTACGTTCATGTGAGCGTTCGACATTTTGATTTTTCGTCTATATATCGGCCCGTGTAAATGACCAAGCTGTGCCTTCTTATACTATATGAAGACAGACATCATGGTGCTTTCGGAATATGTGTTCCAGGGTGGTATGAGCCTAGCACAGAGCTGCATTCTACCTTCTCCAAGGATGATGTCACAGTATGAACAGAAGACGACTGGCTTTAATACTTGGCTTAGTCTGTGGTGTAATTCTAAGGGGGTGCAATAACTGTCAACAGGGAGATAGTCAATGGACCACATTGCTTTGCCAGGGATGGTCTGCACCTCTCCCCTCAAGGCTTTTAAATATTAGCTAAAACACTGTCCTGTCCCATAATGCCTTTTTTACGCAATGCCAAACTGAAAATACTTCCAAAATAGAAAATCAAATCCAAGAAAACCTACAGGTGTTACTGCTTAATGCTAGGAGTCCGAACAAAAAACTCCATTCCCTAAAGGATCTCATCACCCTAGAAGATTGCTGACATTTGTGCAGTCACTGAGACATGGTTTAGAGCAGTGGGAGAGAACACCATCAGTGTAAGGCTATAAAGTCTTCCACACATTTAGACCAGCTACAGCACAGACAGGGAATAAAGGTGGAGGTGTCTCAATTTACATAAAAAATAAATACACCTCAAGGCTGGTCAAACAGGACAATGCACTTGAGCTTTTCCATGTTCAACTCACCACAGGGAAAATCCCATACCACTTCCTTGCAAGCTATATGTATCACTTTATGACCCAGGAAACCTATTATATGTATTTAAACTTATTGGAAACACTTACCATCCAACCCAATACAATATAAATGGACAAATGTAATTACCCCACTATTAGATGGGAATAATATACAACCCCAGACGTACAGGCACAGAAATTCCTGGACTTTGTAAACACAAACTCCCTGGACTAGATTGTCAATACACCAATCAGGGATGCAAACATACTAGAGCTGGTCTTCAATAACATGTGAGAGTGCTGCACACACCCTAGTGTAATGTCTTCTCTAGTAAGGTTACACCATAAAATGGTCCCCTTTGAAGTAAAAATAACCTTAAAATATTCAAAAACTACTCTAAGACTAACATCCTACTATTAAGTGATAACCTGGCAAAATTTCAAGCCCCATAAACCCTGAGAACACTGCTGCCTACAAAGAACTGTTCACAGAAACCCTATACAAGCATGTTAATAGTTGCATAGAGGCAGCTGTACCCACCAGGAAGAAGTACAGAACTAACTCAAAAAACAAGCCACATTAGTGGAATTACATCAATAGGCTGTATAACAGAAGGAAGAAAATTAGGGAAAAAAATAGGAAATACAGCACACAGTATGATAAAGGCACTCTCAAATTAAACAAACTCCTCAGAGAACTAATAAAGTCTACCAGAGCCAAATTTGAGGTAAAATTGGCCTCCCAGGCCAACAGCAACCACAAGGCATTCTTTAGCTATGTCCACAACCTCAAAGGCAATACTTGTGTGCAGACCTCATTGTTAATGGAGCTGCCTATAGGGAGCCAGAAGATGTAGCAAATCTACTGGCCAACAAATTTGGTTCCAACTTTACTCCCTCTCCTCATTAACCTTCCATAACTAGGGAATGGATTCTTAATGGTCTCCCTAAGGCCAAAAGACAGCAACAATTTGCCCAGACAATACCACAGGAAGTCTTTGAAATAGCATGAAGCATGACCTATCAGGCCCTTTGGAATTGCTATCTAACTATAGCCTCCAAACAGGCTTCATGTCTCATGAATTGAGAACAGTAACAGTCACTCCTCTGCACAAAGGAGGGCCATCTAGAGACCCATAAGTCTCACTAGCCTCATATGCAAAACATGGAAAGAATTATAATGGAAATGATCAATAATGACATAAGAAAACTCCAGACACTGGACCCAACTTAATTTGGTTTTGTCAAAGGCAGGTCTTGTCTACTCAACCTGGTGGAATTCTTTGAGATCACCAAAGTAATGGATGAGGGCAAAATGGTTCACACCACCTACCTTGACCTGGCTAAGGCATTTGGCACAATACCGTACACTCATGCATTCTTGACAAACTCAAGAGGTTAGATATAAACCCTTATGTCACTGGGTGGAAAGCCAGCTGGCTCACAGACAGGACCCAGGAAGCTAGACTTGGTGAGTATACTTCTACAAAGAGGCAAGTCACAAGCATAGTCCTTTAGGGATTAGTCCTGAGACAGCTCCTTTTTGACAGTTACTTTGCTGAACTCAAGGCTAATGTCAACAGCCCCTGGCTGACTAAATTTATAAATATGGGGTAGTTATGGAATCCCCCACCAACATAAATATTCTCCAGGAAGAGCTGTCACAGACAACTGGTGCTACCACCTGGAGTAAAACTAAATGGCAAGAAATGCTTAATAGTATCCTTCAGGAAGTCATCCAACCCTGATAACTATCATACTGACAACACACCTCTAAGAGCTGACTCAGTAGTCAGGGACATGGAGACACACATAGACACTAAACTAGTCTTTGACCATCACATGTCTACAGTATTGAGGAAATCATTCTATGTTGTGCAAGTTACAAAGAAAGGTATATCATGTAGGTACAAGGAAGTCGTTGTTACACTGTATATGGCATTCATTAGACATCTCATTGAGTACAATGCCCCCTCTTTGGTAAGTACCTCACCAGGCATACACAACAACTGCAATGCCTAGAAGGGTTCCTCACTAAAAGAATACAAGGTGAACATGTCCTAAGTAGACTGCCTCAAGGCCTTATCCTTCTATTTTGTCTCCTACATGCTGTTGAGGGGAGATCTATGCCTGGCATAGAAGGCACTGTTAGACTCCACCCTAATGGACTTCCTGCATATCCGCAAAACAAACAGCACCAGAATTACCCATTCTAAACACTTAAACCTTGCCTGTGATATAAATAGGACCTGCTGGAAAGACACGTGTATCCCAGCGACTACCCCTGTGAGGAACAGCCTCACGATCTATGTGGAGGAGAGTTTCTCCCTAACCCAATTAAACTGCGACTTGGACGACTGGATGGGGAACAGGAAATTCATCCCTGTTTTGGAACTTATGTCTATAATGGACAAGGGTACCAGAACTTGTCAGAGATTTGTGATGCATGGCTAGGCCTAAAAAGGCCTTGTGGTCCCTAGTAAACACCTAAGAACTTATAAATAAAATAGAGTAAAATTATGATTTAAGAATAGAACAGCTATAGCAGTGTTAAATCACAAGTAAATATCATACAAATGAAGAAAAAAAGTGAGAAAAATGCAACATTTTCATTTCCAAACTTCAAAATGAAGTAGATAAACTGCAGAAACAAGAAGACCCTTGGCCTACATATGCATGAGGCAGTCTCTAGTATTCATCTGACACCACAGAACTTCAATTGCACAGTACAAGTCATAAAACAATTTAGAAAAGCACCATAACTGCATAAAGGCAGTAATAAGCATACAAACAAAACACCAGTAAGTTAGAATTCTCAAAGGATTTAACAGCAACAGTAAACAGCAGTAAAAATAAAATTAAAAGTTAACACGTACGAGAGCGCACACATTTTTTAAAAAGTACAGAAAGTAATCAAAAGTATATAATAATGAGGAACAAAAGTTCACAAAGGGATCTTATTTGAGTCTGGAAGCTGTAATACACCAACACAGGCTGAGGAAGAGATTCAACTGTGCAAGTCCTATAGCTGGGATATAAGACTGAATAACTATCTTTCTGTGGCAGGGGTTTGGCTTCCCTTGATGGGAGGGACTAAGCCAATCCCCTGTCATAGAGTCACAGGAAGGGATTCTGAGCTCAGGAAAGCTGCCAGTGTGAGTCTGCGCAAACAGAGAACTTGTATACCGCTGAAGCAGTGTGAATGATGAACATATATATCTTACAATATGTGGGAATAATAGCTTTATATCAAAATTGTTGCCTTGTCAATATTAATATGGAATGTAAATATCCTTACAGGTATGGACAAAAAGTGAAACAGCACTGAATTTGTATTACGAAGTGTAGGGTGCAGATAGCAATTTTACAGGATAAAATTACATGGATATAAAAAGAGCATGTGAATTTGAAAAAGAAAGGATTTCAGTGTGGACAGCTAACATACAGTCCACTTTCTAGTACGTGGGGATTATTATTTAAGAGTAGTGCTAAAATTATGATTGGCTAACAAAGTCTAGGACAGCAGTCACAATGACAGAGAACAAGGCACCAGAGAAACTCTACCAGCTTCTGGAGAGTGAATTAGCAGATGGTGCAAATAAGCTCTATGAGGGTTGCATAGCAAAGACAGAAGAAGAAAGATAGTCATCAGACACTATTCATAAGAGATGCCAATAACAATCTGCTCACCAGTCCAGAAGAAATTAAAGGCAGATTGAAGGGCTACATCCAACAGCTTGTGAATGAATTAAACCTTTAAGAAACTGTACTTCCCCATGCACAGTCTACAATAAAGGAAGTATAAGAACCCACCCAGAAAAAGTACAGCAGAGTACTAATGAATATGAAGTCAAGAAAAGCAGCGGACTCAAATCAAGTCACTGAACATAATATCAGAATGTTGGGTGAATAAAGGGAAAATGCCTTCTGAGAGTATTCATCATGGTAAATGGGAAAAGGGTGTATCCCAGTTAACTGAAGCATAAACATTCTAGTGCTAGCTTACAAAACCAAAGGCAACATTAACAATTGTGGACAGAATATGGGCATCAAACTCCTGTCACAATGCACAAAAGTGCTGGAAAGGGTGACTGATAAATGAATATGCAGAATAGTAAAACTTGAGTTGAACAGTTCAGATTTAGATCAGGATGCAGCACAACCAACTAAGTGCTTGCAGTGACAGACAGAGTAGAGAAATAGCTGAAGATGAGGAAGGGTCCAAATGGCATTCCTAGACCTGGAGAAAGCAGTTGACAAGGTCTCAAGAAAGCTGATCTATGCAGTCTTGTGATAGTTTAAAGTCCCAGAATCACTGGTAGAATTAGAGTAGGCTATGTATACAGGACCCAGTGACACAAGTATGAACACTGTCCAGAATCAAAGATGGGTACCCAGAGGGAGTGAGTGTGCATCAGGGTTCAGCTCTGAGACCAATGCTGTTCATACCGGTGATGAATTACATTAACAAACAGGTTGGAGGAGACAAATCAACAAGTCTGCTGTATGCAGATGATGCTGCACTACAAGAAGAATTCAAATAGGAATGTCAGCATATGACAGAAGACTGGAATGCAAAGCTGAAGTCAAATGGGATGAGACTGATTGGAAACAATACAGTTATCATGACAGCAATTGGGAGAATTAGAAGACAATGAAAACTGAGACGGAAGAGGCCAGAGCAAGGCTTAAAGGGATAAAGTCTTAAGTAAGGCCCAGGTGACTCGGGTTCGATTAGCGGCTCAGATGTCTGAGGTGCTGGCAAAAATGGTAAGGTGTATCCATCCTAGTGGGGCAGGGCATTCATCTAGCTGTTCTCTGTGGGGTGCATGGTCCATAGAGCGAAGGAGCCCTTGGATGTAACAGGCAAATTCAGGTGAGGAGGATACCAATGGGTAGGTCATAAATTAAATAAACCCACAGTGGAAGCAGTCGATGGCATGACCCTCAGGCCACCCATAGGTTCCTTGCTAGCCCAGCCTAAAACAGAGGCAGTTTGAGGGTAGTAGGAGAGGCTAGTAGACCTCCCAATGAATGGCAGCACTGGGATTGGTGGAAAGGCAGAACAGGTACAAAAAAATGAGATAAATGGAAAAACAATGGAACAGGTTAACAGCTTCAAGTTTATGGGAGGGGTGGCTGAGGAGATGAGAAGTCTGAATGTGGGGGTCACAGCTAGTAATGGAGGTGCTGCAGTACACTGGTGCACAGCGTTGCAATTAGTGTGTGACAGAAGAATGCCAAAGAAATTGAAAGGTCAGATGTACAAAACAGTGGTGCAATCTGTGCTTTTTATGGAGCAGAAAACTTGGCAGTGAAGAAGTGCAGATAAGGGAGCTTGAGATGATGAAAACAAAGTGCCTGAGATGTGCTGTGGAATGTACACATGTGCACATCTGAGGATAAGCCAAAGTAGCTTCCGTTAGGAGATAACATTATAGTGGCTTAGTCACATCTACAAGAAAGCAGAAGACAATCTGGTGAAGAAAATTTGGGACAGACAGGAAGATGGCAATAGGAAACAAGGCTGTCCAGCCAAGAAATAGATGGATTGCACAAGAGAAGACAGTCAAATATGAGTATGTAAGTAACAAGGAAGCAAGAAAGGTGGCCACAAGTGACACTTTATCCCAAATGCATGCTGAAAAATAAGAAAAAAGAGGCTGGTGCTTATGATTCATCAGAATATCAGAAACAAAGGAAAAATGGAGTAACAATACTGATGACAGAGGCCCCAATAGTAACAGAAATGGGTAAAAAGTAAAAAATAATGGTAGATTTGTGGTATCAATGGGTATCAAAGGGGTTATAGTATTACTCTTGCATGTATTTATATTCCACCTAAAACTAGTTCTATGGAGTGTTAGAGAATTTTGGGAGAAATAATAAGCTTTCAGCATGGAATATATAAGTGTTGGGACTAGAACTTGATTTGTAGAAGTATATAATAAAAAAGGCTGCATCTTTAAATAAACATGAGGTATTTGGCAAGGAAGATGTACATTTAGTAGCAGGAACTCCGAATTTATATATTATTCTCCCAGATAAAATAAATGGGCTAGTATGGGGAGAAATTCACAGAAACATATATATTTAACTGAAAGCTTTGAGACCCAACCAATAACTATAACAGATATTACACCATTAAAACTAAGATGAAAATGCAGTATGCATGTGTGTGTGTATGCGTGTGTGTGTGTTAGCAAAGAAAACATGGGCTTTACAAATTGAAGGCTTTACTGGTCCAGGGGAAAACAAGAAAAGTAAGTTATTTTTACAGATGATATTATTTTGTACTTGATAAATCCAAAAAAGGCCTTTTCAGTTTTGTGGAACATTTTCAGACAGTTCCAAGTCTTTTGCGGTAAAAAAATAAAGATAAAATAAAAGGTATAAGTGATAGACTATGTAACCACACATGAATTAGTAAAGCAATGCCCATATTTATGGAAATGTGATAAGATAAACTATTTTGGAGTACGTACTTAGAAGGGTTTTGTTATGGTAACTAATGATATGTGGACAAAGGATAAACAGAAGATAATATTAAAAAAAATTAAGAAACTGGAAGCTCTTGATTATGGATACTGATAGTAAGAGACGAGCAGTGTTATTTAAGAGTTATGCACTTACCATAACTTAGCATCTGTGTTATCCATTTTCATTTTTACTCACTGATGGGTCTTGGATCCGACTCGGCTGCATTTCCAAGACTTTACATCCTAATCTCAAGCTCCTCCCTCTTCCCACTATGCACTACACCTTAACTCATCAGATCGAGTTTTCTGCATACTGCCTACTGATTTATAAAGACAGGACAGATAAGGAAAATATTAAGGCTCAAATAAGGAATGTGAAAGGCTGGGGGATGGCTGGGAGGGAAACTGAGGAAAAATGAAAATGGACAACACAGATGCTAAGTTATGGTAAGTACATAACTCCTAAAACTGATGATGCCCACTTCATTCTTCCTCGCTGATGGGTCAGAGTCCCCTGCAATGTAACTCTTGGGAGGTCATCCAGAAAGGTAAGCAGGAGCACTGACGAACCAAAAGGAGGTCTGCTTCTGGAGACAATGTCTAACTTGTAATGTGCCACAAGGTTACAAGTCTTTGGCTAAGAGGATGCACCACAGACATCCTCAATGGAAGCTCTGAGAGAAAAGCAGATGCGATAGTCATATGTCTGGTAGAATGGGCTCTAGGATGACGAGCCAATTCCAGACCATTTCAGGAATAAATCGGTGAAATACAAAGAGTAATCCATTAGGCCAGGGTAATACTGGAGACTGCTTGAACTAAGTGGTTAATCGAAAAAGGACAAAGAGCTGGGCAGACTTTCTGTACTGACTGGTCCAGTGAAATAGAAACGTAATTGTATATGAACATCCAGAAGGTGCAATGTGTTCGCCATAATCAGAAAAAAAATAGCAACAATAGCTGGCAATTGTATGGATTGATTAAGGATCACCTCTGTGGTTATTTTGGTCATAAAAGTGGGAGTAGTCTGGAAGAACACCCTATCTTTATGGAAATTAATGAAAGGACACTTGGTAAACAAAAACCGAAGCTCCAAAAATCATTTTGTCGATGTAATAGTTACCAAAAAGAGCATTTATTTAAGAAAGAAATTTCATAACACAACTGCTCGCCATTTCTGGGGTTTCTGAGTCAATCACTGAAATCTCAAAGTGAGACACGAAGGAAAAGGGGTGGGTCTTTCATGGGAGGTCCAAGTGGAAAGATTCCTTTAACGAAAGCTTTACATAATCTGGAAATCATATCAGGGACAAATTAATTTCCAGAGGGAAAAAATGTATAAATTTGCCAATTGAAGTGCAATAACAGAAAAAAAAAACTTGCCTTGCCCTTAAAAAGGGGTGTCAAGAAAAGGAAAGCTAGCAGAAATAAGAACTGACTAGGGGCCAATGTTCTTATTGGAAGCCCAAATGGATATATTTTCCATTTGCTTCTATGGACTTCATAGCAAAATTATTTTGAGAAGCCAAATAATGCAATGAACAGGGGAAATGAGGCTGGACCATAGTATTATCTCTATAACTGAAGAAACCATGCTAGCTATAGAGTATGGAGACAGAAATACTTGATCTCAGAGGGTGATACAGTATATTCAAATTGTGTTCCAGAATCCCTGTAGGGTATTTCTAATGACAGCAGGGAGAGAGAGAGAGACACAGAGGAACTATACCTGACTAGGTCAGAAGGGGACAACGAGGATAATAGGTCCTCAACCTGCTATTTTTATGCAAAAAATTTAGGGACTAAATGTATATGAGACCAGAGGTCAATCTTGAGCGAGAGCATCCCAAGGGACTCACCAGAATCATAGTGAAGCATGTATATTGCAATAGTTCTGGGGGTTCTTGGAAGTTTGGCAGCATTAGACAAACCACTCTCATGTTTGGGACAATCAACAACAACAGAATGGTCTCCAGGTGGGATAGCATGGTTGGACCATGTTTCACTTAATATGAGCCCTCACCATAGTTGGAAAGCATCCGAGACACCTGTAGTTAATAGAAGAGGAAAAGAAAAAGGCATGCCTGAAAAGACCTGTCCTCTCTCTGGGACCACCAACAAAAAACGCGTTTGCAAATTTGTGTGCATTTTTTTTTTCTGAATGTGATATAGGAAACTACATTAAATATGATATCTGATTTCTTAAAGTGGAGACACACCTGAATTGTAGTATCCAATTGAGTTTCTATGAGAAAAATGCTGATTCTGTACAGGACTCTGTTTTCATTTGGCTATATTTTCTGTAAAATCTAGGAATTCGGAGAGTGTACCAAGACAGTGAGCCTTGGCTTGTAAAGATTAATGTTTAGTTAGGGCAGTAAGAAGTCAGGCATTTGTGTATGAAAAACAGATGGAATCCTTCCAGTCTCATGTGAGCTGCCATGACCGCCCAGCATTAGGTAATGCCTTGGGGTCTGTAGTAAGTGTAAGATCTGAATGGGTAGCAAGTGTCTCCCAGTCAAAAAAGGCAAAACTCCTAGAATGCTTATCTATTTTGATGTAGTAATGTGCTTCCAGAAGACACATGGAGTACATTCAACTGACTGTAAAGAGGGATGAATTGAACAGTAAAACATGCAGAACTTTGACTCCTGACAAGTGAACGAGATTTGTTAGATTTAGGTTTGGTCTCAGGATTCTCAGGTTTTTTTTTTTTGTTTTTGGGTTTTTGAGTCTGTTAAACTGCATACTCTTTCTAACAGGATAAACATTGGGGAAAAAGGGGCATGTAGAGACTTCTGATATTGGGCACTCTAGACATAGTTTGTAATATAGTCCAGGAGTCCAGATGAAGAAAAACATGATCCCCAAAAGACTCAATAGCTGGACAGTCAGGTGATGCTTCAGAATACCTATAGGACCTATAAAAAAGGGTCTTTTGGAGACATGGCTCTGCAGACCTCATCTGCCTCTATGGGGACACCTGTTATAGAAGAAATCCTCCCTGCCCTTGAAGGAACTGTTCTCGTATGAATCCAGAGGGTTCCCCAGGGAGTCTTTAGCCACATGTTTTTTTAAGGGCAAGTTGGTTGCAAAGCAACCTTAGTTTGGGAGAATATAAAACTTCCACTTTACAGCCCTCTAAGGGCTAGAAAAGGGTGTGGGTAGTAGACTACCACAGCGTGGAACATCGATTGTGAATTCTCGCTATCCATATTTGTCCATAGTGCTGGGCTTACTGGTTGGAGGATGGATAGAGGAACTTTGAACACTAGCTCCTTTTTAGTGACATTATTCACTACCACCATGCTCAGTGGAATGTCCATGCTCCACAGGGGGTCGAGAGAAGGGGACAACGAAAATGGTAAAACAGGGGCATCCTCCTCTTGTCCATGAGAAACCCCATGGAGGAGCTAGGATACCATCTCCCAGTAACTGCACCCCCAGGAAGAAAATTCCCTTCGGAAGAAGAACACCCCAGAGAAAGATAGGCAGGAACTGAAGAATGGGCGGGGCAATGGCCAGATTAGCAGAGGACTAGTCATGGCCACCAATATTCAAAAAGGGAACTGGAACAAACCTGCAAAGATAACAGAGATCTGGCCTCCAAAGCAAGATTTCAAGCAATCATCTGGACACTGGAACAGACAAGGCAAACTCAGTGAATGTCTCCATGTATCCACCATAAAGTGGACTGACAAGATCCCCATGAAGAACAAGGAGGACAGTTCTTAACCCCTCAAAGCGAAACTCTCTGGAGAAAGCCTGATGGAGCAGGGAGACAAAGGCCCAAAGACATGAAAAACATCTCCAAAGGATGGTCCCCTAAAATTAAAAGGCTGGTAGAATAACAGGATTGTTCTTGCCTATATTCTTGCGAAGAATATAAAGTCTGAAAGCCAAATGCATATTATATTTTAACTCGCATACATGATGAAGCACAGAATAAAGGGCATAAGACAGATGTTCTGGGAAGAACTGGATAGCCGAGAGGCACTGCAAGGAATTGGCTGCAGAACATATCTTGCAACTTCTTAGAGCAAGAAATTTGGACAAAGCCATAAATAAAATTGGGACAGAGGCCAAAGAGTGGCAATTTTTAAATAATGATCTTACAAATTTAGAAAGTTGATAGAGCAACAGGTTTTGCATTAGCATGACTTTTCTGAAGGGTATGTAGTCAAACTCAAATGTCAGTCATTATTTTCTAACTTCAGGCTTTCATGATTCGCCACTAATGTGCCAGAAAACGACAATTTTATGAAGCAAAATCTGTCATTTTCCAAAAATCTGTACAGTTGAGAGGTATGCTACAGAAAACATCAAATAACAAAGCCATCAGATCCAAAGAAAACCACAATGGTTTAGTAGCTCCAAATCCAAAAAAATGCACAGCTTTCAGTGTGCACCTGATTTCCATCAGATCCCAGTCTTAAGATTTGAGGAAGAGGAAGAGAAAATGATCGGATCTATTGGATCCAATGGTAGGAGAGACCAGAAATGAAGGAGTCTGCACAAATATTTGATCTACAGAAGCTGTTCCATAGCAACAGACAGAGACAGTCAGATCTGAAGGCTTAGGATCCGATGGAGACTGTCAGGTAAGTGGGAACACTCCAGAGAACCAAACCTGTCAGATCCGAGAAGGACTAGGGGATCTGACGGAGGCCTTAGCAACTTTGGATCTGAGGGATTGGATCTGAGATCCTAGTTCTATCATGGTATGTTTCTTTAATTATGAGGGGTTTGGCCTCAGAAACCATAAAGGATAGAATATTCTGTACCTGTAAGAAAAGAAGCAGCTCATCAACACTCAATCCTGTATTCCTCAATGTTAATTTAGGATTTTGCAATAGCCAAACAAACCAATCACCTTACTATCCTCGATCAACCAAGCACCTTTTAAGTAATCCAGGACCACAAAAGCTGGCAGCAATCCACGACATGGTCAAGTTCATGGCACCAAAAAATCCAAACTAAAAATCAATAATTCATAGTGTTTTAATCTCCTTACATTTGAACAAATGCACCGTATTCCAGAGCTGCCTTGTACCTAACCTAAATACATTACTCTCATAAACAAGAGGTCTCGCATTACTATGCATCCTGTGCAGGACATGAAACCTGAAACTCAAAAGATTGCCATGATTTGATAAATTCATTCTTCACTGAAATGCGAAAAATTTGTACAGCAGGGAGGCATGCCTAAACATTCAAATGCAGTCTAGTTTATAGCGAATGCTCCTGTACTGTATCTGACACTTAAAAGCCTGACAGTAGCTACAGAATGTAAACCTCAGTGATCGCCAGAAACGCAAAAACTACAAAGTTATTCTCAATCCATTCAAACTGACCACAAATGAGAAAAAAAAAAACAATTTAGGTTAAGTCCTTAGGGAGGACTAAAAACCCATGCATACTTCTCCTCTGAAAACTAAAGCACAGTTGAAAAGTAAAGGAGAAAACTATGTGTTGTGACTTCCAGAGCAGAAATCACCATTTTCGGAAAAGACAGCACTATAACATTACTGCAGTAAGAGATTCCGTGGCAAGAGAATCAAAATGATGAGAAAGTGTGTCAAGACCTGTGAAACCTGACTTGCCAGAGAAGCAGAGGAAGGTACCAACAACATAGTATGTGAAAAACAGGGGAGAGACAGTCTGAGTAAAACAACCGTACACCTTTAACAGTAAAAACTTAAGCAGTACACAATAAGACCACTAAAGAAGCAGAAAATAATCTTTCTAGCTGCTAGTGGCTACCAAGGGAGGTAGAAGAGAAAGGATAACTAAGAAGCATCTAGACAGAAAGAAAAACAGATACATTTAAGTAATCAAACCTTCTAACAACTCTACGCTTGAAATCCTTCATCTAACCATGACAACGGCAAACAAGATCTGAGGAGTTAGGGCATTGTGGGAAGAGGGAGGCGCTCAAAACTAGGATCCAAAATCTTGGAATTGTGGCCAGGTCAGATCCGAGACCCATCAGTGAAGAAGAATGAAAAGGACAATAATCAGATACATTTTTAGTTCCCTTAGTCTTATGGATGACAATAAAAAGATGAAGAAATGTATTTGGTAGTGGAAGAAGGCTAGAATTAGGTGGGATTAGTTTATTCTTTCAATAGAACAATGTGGTTTAGGGTTACATGAACCGAAAAGGACATTTTAAAAATACGCATTTAAGGCTAACATACATAACTCAAGCAGAAGGTTACTAAAAAGTTGAAAAGGATGATGATAAAATTGGAGAGAGAGGTTGAGATATAAAGAGACATTAGAATTTTAGATGCAAGTCATTATGGAGGATAGTGGCAACCACACAGAATTTTATTTTCATAAAATAGTAGAAAGTATTCTAAGAATTTAGACAGCAAAGGAATGGAGAAAGGAAATTTTACCAGTGGGGATGTCTGCAAGCAGGGTTATAAAAAACAGGCAAGAGGGGGTTGGAATTTACTACAGGAAACTAGCAAAGGAGCCAAGGTATTTGGAGCAAATAGCTGCAGATGGAAGAGAGACTGGAATGAAGCTAAGCAGGAATTTAAACTGCAGTTTAGAGTGCCTTCACTATCAGGGACTGATAACAGAATATAAGTAAATGGAAAAAGACAAGGGAGTGCTAAGTGAAACACCAGCTCTAGTAGCATTTTTAGTTGAGTCTAGAAGAGAGGATGCCGTTAACAAGGAGATAAATAGTAGAGCGTATAAAATACTGCACGATAACTACAAAATCAAAGGAGGTTTAAAATGAACAGGGAAAGAGAACAGAAAGGCAAATTACAATGAAATGATGAGAATAAATATGTAGGTCTCCCAAGTACGCAATAGTCCATAAAGTTTAGAATTTTTGCATGAAAGTGTCTGCACTGGTATTTTTTTTACTCCATTAGACTTCAGATAATTTTTCGTCGGGTAGATAGCAAAAGTCGAAGATGTGATGTGGAAGACCGAGGTAAATGGGAAGATGTTTTCTAGGAATGTAATGAGTTGGCAGATTTAAAAAATTCAAACTCGAACTAGCACAAACTGTAAAAAAGCCCCACAAAAACGACAGACGCAGAAGGAAAAGTCCAAGGCAACCAAGTAACCCGCAAATAAAAGTACTTAAGCGCTTTTCTTTCCACCAGGTATTAGACCTTCATCAGCTATAGTATTCACACATTTGACTCCACGTGTATACAATAAAAACATATCATGTGACTATTCCATCAGTAATAATTCCCCCACTGATGTATTAACCCTTATAATTCCTAAAAGGCTGTAATATACATCACTGACAACCTATTGTTCATTTAAAAATTGCTCACAAAAATTACTGACAAACACTTACTGTTCTA
Source organism: Protopterus annectens (assembly GCF_019279795.1). NCBI lineage: Eukaryota > Metazoa > Chordata > Ceratodontiformes > Protopteridae > Protopterus > Protopterus annectens. The sequence goes on from NC_056750.1 coordinate 379,207,779, forward strand.
ACTTAACTAATACAATAAAAAATGTAAAGTATATATATATATATATATATATATATATATATATATATATATATATATATATATATATGAATGAAGCTTTTAACTAAGAATTAAAAATATTAATTGAAAACTATCTAGTTAAACTTTTCAGTTTCAAAATACACAAAATCGAGGACATTTCATTTAAACCCGGGTGTACTCCTGTGTTCAATCAATCCTATATAAAAAATATTTAAAAACTGGAACTTGATATACCTAGCAAGTTGCAGCCTTTGCTCTTTTTTCTATGTTGGTAAGACCAACAAGTCTTGAAGAGAAAGAGTAAGGGAACATATTTATGCCATCAATAGAGAAGATGAGACTAACACCTTAGCTAGACATGTGCTTGAGAAAGGGTTATCTCATAAGTTTACTTTTTTAGCAATAGAATTAATGGAGAGAAATGTTAGGCTAGGAAACTTGAAAAATCATACTGGATCATCAGACTTCAATCAGATAAATTGTGTGGTCTCAATGAAAGTCTCTCCCTTAAACCATTTTTAATGGACAGACCCTTTGATCCCTCAAACTTACCATCATTCATAAACATGTTCACTTGGTTTAGGTATAATGATGTATATATACACTTTCTACATATATATTTTTTTTATATTTATTTATATGTTTTGACATTCGCTGAACACTATAGGTCACTTATACATACATTTTAATGATAGTTCATGCACATAGGTTTTATTAATTATGTAGTTTTACTAGCATAGTTTTAAGTTTTATGTTGGGACATCATGCTTATTTATACCTTTAAGATTGCTTTGGTTTAATTGATGTGATCACATGATTAGTGATTCTCTTATTTAAACCTTATTGTGGTGTTTTATTGCATGTCTGAAGAAGCGCTCTTATCATGAACATGAAAGCACTTAGAGGTTTTGTTTGATGTGAATAAAAGATTGTGCCTTCACCTTGTTTGTCTTCTCAGCAGTTTGCTTATGGATTTACTCCTTTTTCTGTGAGAGACTTCATCCTTGGTTTTTCTGCTACTCAAAGTGCTCCCAATGTCAAAAAAAAAATGGAAGAAGGATACTACATGAATGAATCCTTTAAAAAAATCTACCCGATTGTAATGTCTGTAGAAAAGTAACTTGTGCTTCCCTTTATCTGCACTTATTAGCTTCCTTTTGCATAATGTGACTCTGAGAAAGTTAATTATCTAGAAAGTACTCTCAGGTCACCCTTGGAAAGAGATTTCTGCCTTTAAGGTCTCCTAGTTAACAAATGGGTAAAATAAATAATTAATCAATGAATTAGTTAAACATTAAAGTAAAAAATGTGATATTTGCTTTGTTTTTTTCTCTCTCGGTTCTGGACCTTTTTTAATACCAGATTAAGCACAGAAAGCATGCATATTTCAAAAAAAGTCTGAAAAATGGGACAATGAAATTCATTTCCTAAACATTGAATATGCTAATAGAGTCAGTTAGGTCTAAAGGCTTGAGAGTTTTCTCTGTGCCTCAAAATTTCCCTAACAAAGGTATTATGTTGTAATATCTATCCTTGCTTTTTCTTTCACTTCTTAAACAGAAAAATACTAACAATTTAAATGGCAACAATAACAAGCCTTTCTCTCTTTCCTGAATGGGTCGTGGGTTGGGGGCCTGGATGTCTGAACTAGTTGTGCAGGCTGCAGGACCACAGTTAACTCAGAATAATTAACAAACTAACTGAAATTTAGTTTTAAAACACATGACAAGTAAATTGAATGAGCAGATAATCAGGCAGTTAATGAAATTCTACATGAGCCACATAGCTAGGAATTTATTTTGTGCTCAATATCTGAGTGGTTTGGCTGTCTACAATCAACTGTATTAGAAACTGAAGTTAAGTACAAACTTGCAGTTTTAAAGAGAGTACTGTATTTTATTTTTGACTTCTGCGGTGGTGCAGCGGTAGCACTGTTGCCTCGCAGCAAGAGGTTCTCCCGTTCGATTCTCGGCTTGGGTTGGGAGTGCCTTCTGTGTGGAGTCTGCATGTCCTCCCCGCGGTCGAGTGGGCGTTCGAAAGACATGCATTAAATGGGCATGCCTTTGTTGAAGGTTGGGCGTCGGGCTGGCAACTCGACACCATAAAAAACATCTGCCAGTCATTAGCTGACCGGAGGTCCGCTGTGGCGACCCCTAACCGGAAAAAGCCGAAAGACAAACAACAACTGTATTTTATTTTTCTGTCTATTTAATTGTTTAACTTAATTTTACCTGACTGAAATATTGTTTTGCCTGACTGAATTATTTTATATATTTTCTGGCATTGCTTTCTGTTCTTATCTGTCCTGAAACTGTTTTTTTCTGCCTATTTGTTTCACTGAATATTGTGGTCTATCTCTGCAGTTAGAGGGGGTTACTGCTATTCTCACATCTTTGCTATTCGATATTTAACTCCTAGCCCAGAGGGTTTCTCTCTGCTTTAAGTGTTAGCCACATAGCTGGGAATTTATTTTCTGCTCAACATCTGAGTGGTTTGGCTGGCTACAATCAACTGTATTAGAAGTTGAAGTTAAGTACAAACTTGCAGTTTTAGAGATAGTATTGTATTTTATTTTTCTGTCTGTTTAATTGTTTAACTTAATTTTGCCTGACTGAAATATTTTATCTATTTTCTGGCATTGCTATCTGTTCTCATCTATCCTGAAACTGTTTTTCCCCCTCCCTCCCTCCCACCCTATTCTTGTGGTGGTGTTTCAGTTGGTGGCTATGCGGTTGCCCGCCCCTACTTTAAAATTGATCTGGGACAACCCTCCCAGTCTAGTGTTCACTCTATTTAATAAAGAGAGAACATTTGAGAAGGCCAACCCATGTCCTCTCTCCTTGCACTTTACAAAAAATAAATAAATAAATAAAAAATAAATAAATAAAAAAATAAAAATTGCACTTTATTCATCTGTTTTTAGTGTATTTGTTCATAGGTAGGTACTAGGCTATCTGCCCAAGGGCATTTATAAGCCTAGCCAGAATGTGTTGGCTTTCACCTCCCTTTTATATTAGTTTCCTGGGTCTCTGTCTAGCAGGGCCACTGAAGTGATCCCAGGGATAAATTTACAATTTCCCATCCACTCGTCAAGATTCTTCTTGAAGACAGTCAGCGAGGGGCTCTGCCTAATATAGACTGGGATTTTATTCCAGAGCGAGGGAAGTCTCTGGGACAGGAATCTATCCCTCCAGCATGTGCTGTTTATTGCTGTGCTGAGGTTTAATTCACTAGAGCGTGTTGCTCTAAGAGACTTGGTTTTCTTGAGGTGGAGCATGTCCATTAATTCTGGGTTGGACATGGCCTTATACGTCAGGCAGAGATCCCTTCTGAGCAGGCGGTAAGCAACTGAGTACAGCTGGAGTTTCTTTAGTCGAGCTGCACAGGGCATCTCTTTGAGGCCCATGATCCTCTTGGTGAGGTACTTCTGTGGTCTTTCCAGCTGTTGCAGGTGTCGAGTAAGGTACATACCAAATGGGGCACTGTACTCTATTATGGGCCTAATGAGTGATGAGTAGAGGGGCACAATGAACTCTCTTGATCTACAGGTGAGCCCCTTCGTGATTAGGTGGGCTACATAGAAAGAATTTCTAACCACTTTGGCAATGTGATTATCAAAGGAGAGGTTGCTATCTACCTGTGTCCCCAGGTCCCTAATTACATTTTCCGTATCTAGTGGATTACCTCCTATGTGGTAATTCGTGGGCACTTTGTTTTTTCCAAAGGGGATGACTATGCATTTTCTGGCATTCAGCTTGAGGCCATGGCTCTGACACCAGGTGTCTGCCTCTGTAAGACCCTTCTGGAGGATGTCTGTGTCAGCCAGAGTTGATTATGGCCCCCAGTTTGCAGTCATCTGCAAACTTGGTCAGCCATAGTCCTCCCTTGCTTGCCTGTACCTTAGAGAAGTATATATACTGAACAGGAGGGGTCCCAGGACTGAGCCTTGTGGGACGCCACTTGTAACTGGTTTAGAGTCAGACATGGCACCAGCAAATCGGACCATGTGTGTTTTATCCGTGACCCAGTTGGCCACCCATCTTGTGACATAGGGGTTAATGTTTAAGCTGGTGAGCTTGTCTATGATGCCAGAGTGGGGAATGGTGTCAAAGGCCTTAGCGAGATCCAAGTAGGCTGTGTGGACTACCTTCCCTTCATATATGGCCTTGGTAACTGTTTCAAAGAAGTCAACTAGGTTTAGGAGCAGGATCTGCCTTTAACAAAGCCGAATTGGGTAGGGTCCAGTGTCTGGAGGTTCCCCATGTCTCTGTTTACGAGTTCCATGATGATTCGCTCCATAGCTTTGCAGACCAGGCTAGTCAGGCTTATAGGGCGATAGTTCTCAGGTTCTGTTGTGGCACCACCTTTGTGGAGCAGGATGACTGTTGCTGTACGCCATTCTTTGGGTACATAGCCTGTGGTGAGGCTGAGACTGAACAGTGAATTTAGGTGAGGGTTTAGTTCCTTTTGGAATTCGTGTAAGATGCAGCCTGGGACACCATCCGGTCCCATTGATGCTGTGTTCTTAGCTTTGGAGAGGGCTGTTTTTCCCTGCATGTCCGTGATGTCCGGGGCTCTGCATTTTTCTGGGATGGACATGGGCTCTTTTGGGGGTGAGGGAGGGGAGTGAAGTTTGCACTGAACTTTTCAGCCAGGATGTTGGCAATGTCAATTGGTTCAGTGTATTTTTTTGCCATTTCATACTTTATTTTGCTTTTCTGCCTGTTCTTAAAAGTACTTAATTGCATTTATTCTGCTGTATTTATTACTGCTTGTTAGTAGCCTGATTAAATTGTAACTGTTATTCTAAGCCTTTAGTTTAAACACTTGGGCTTCAGACCAGTTGTTTTACATTAAGAAGGTTTGTGGTCTTCACTGTTGTGGCAGAACAGGTAGCTTACATCCTTCTAAGTTGGGAGTTGCTGACTGAAGGCTTAGTGTCTGTTATTCTAAAAGTGTTTAGTTCTGGTTTAAGCACTTGGGGTTAGGCCCAGATATTTTACATTAAGAAGGTGTGGCCTGCACTCTTGTGGGAGGAGAGGGTAGATTTTGCCCTTCTGAGCTGGGAGTTTCTGGTTAAAGGCTTATTGTGCTTGCTTACTTGAACTGTTTTTTTCTAATTGGTATGCCTTGTTTGCTGTAGCACAAGACTAGAATCAGATCTGCTGAATCTAGCTTTGTTTGTAAAACCTGAGCACTAATCCAGGCCATCTTTTTCTGGAGAAGGTTCCCCTGCACCCTAGTGGCAGGAGTGTGAAGTTGAAGTTAGAACTTGTCTGATTTACGACTGCTGGAACAGGGCTCAGTTCTTAGCTTTTATTGGTTAATTGGTTAATTTGTTTAAATCAGTTTGCTCATTTGCTACTGGTATATTAAAAATAAATAAATAAATAAATAAACTTTAAGCATTGCCACTTAGCTAGGGTTAAAATATTCCCGGCACCATAAAGTCTGGTCTTCATACTGTCCCTTAGAACTAGCCATTTTTTTTAGTTTTAGCACTCATATCTGGTGGGCATTACACATTATCAAGCAACAGAAAAATGCAGTTACTGGTAAAGCTGAGGTGATGTTATTGCTAACAGGAAGTGCTGTCAGTGGGAATATGCAGATGAAGTGAGTACAGCTTAAGGGACAAAGGGGGTGGAATTTAATGGCTGGCTATTTTATAACCAGAGCAAAATCAAGTAGAGAAGTAAGAATGCTTGAGGCATGTGCAAATGGGCCCCTACTGTAAATTCAAGATTACAAATGCAACCAATGCCAGTACAGCATTTCAGTGAGAGTGAATTGTTTGTGGTCACTGGCTGACTAGGGTTGCCTAGACTACACCTTGGAGTAAGCACCTCATTGGTTCTTTCAAGCTTTTTTTAAAGTTGTTTCAAGTTTCAACTTTGTTACTTAAGAAGTTAACTTGTGACTGTTTCTGCCATTTCACACTGAGCTAAAGTCGAAGGAAGGGCTCTGAGCTAACTAATCTGTGATATATAACATTAAGTATCCTGTTTTTTGCTTATTTCTGAGTTATTTATACCACTTTTATTTTACTCACTGTGTGTGATGTATTAAGTAGAATTTTCTACAATTGTTAAGCATCTGGTTGGGTTTGTTTGTTTGTTCTGATTTTTGTTTCCCATCCTCCCTCCGTCTTGTAATTCTGTTTTTATACTTGGTGGCTTTGCAGTTGCCCACCCCTACTGTAAATTTGATCTGGGACACTCCTCCCAGTCTAGTGTCATTACCTCATTCTACCTATTCCAGGGAGAACATTTGAGAAGGCCAGCCCAGTTAGCTTCTGCTCCTCCTTTCCCCTTTACAAAAAAAAAAATATATATATATATATATATATATATATATATATATATATTCTACGCTTGTTTCCTGCCTTTCCTATAAGTTGTCTATTCCAGATACAGATTTGCTGTATTCAGGACTGTTTGTAAGCTTCTGAGCTCCCAATCCTTTCTGTGTTGGAGGGAAGCCTTCTAGCTTAATTTTGCTTCTTAGAACTAGCCAGTTTTCGAGTTTCAGTACTCAAATCTGTTTCTTTGAGCTCAGCACTTGTTCAGAAATCATTGTAAGTACGAAATAAGCTACAAATTACTACAGCACTCAACTTTCCTCACTTGTCTAGAAAACAGTTTTTAGTACTTAATAAATAAGTACCTATCCAGGCATGTCTATGGGTCAACTCCCAGTGTTTTCTACTGTCTACCTGATGAATCTGGGCATCTTGGGTCAATGTAGCAAGTGCCTCATGTACACAGACATCCCTCTCCTCCTACCACCCAACACTTTATATAGCCAAACTGGAAGAAAAGCTCTCTTCACCCAAGACTGGACTAGACAGTCAAGAGGAGAGGGTAAACACTTGCACCACACCACATTCATCACATAGTCCCTCAAAACCTACAACACCAAAACACACACACAGAAACACAAAACACACACCTACATTCACAGAGGCACTCAATAAAAATCTGCTCAAGGAACAGAGATCTCCAAAGCAGAAACGCAAGCAATCTCCCACCCCCCAACACAACCCAAATTACACATAGCCCACAAACTCAGTATGCCACCCAACCACAGCCCATAAGGCATAACAACATACCCAACACTCTAATTATAGGTGACTCTACAGTCAGGCACACTGATGTTCCACTCACCAGGCTAAACAAGGAGAAAGTTACTGTCAGCTGCCTGTCAGGTGCCAGAATCTGCCACATAACGCATGCATTCAGGTCACTCCACAAGTACAAATATGACTCTGTCATTGTCCATGTTGGTGTGAATGACCTGAGACGTACCTCCCTGGACTACATGAAAAGAGACATGGAGGAGCTCTCTAATCTTGTAATCCAGGCAGGTATGACTCTAGCCCTGAGTAGCATCCTGCTGTCACCCAGATTGATACCACAGTACAAGGACAAAATGATTGACTTCAACAACTGGCTAAGCTTCTGGTGTTATTCCAAGGGGATCCAGAATCTGTCTGCCTGGGATGACATGATCGACAGACCACGATGCTTTGCCGGAGATGGCCTGCACCTGTCGCCCTTGGGATTCCAGATAATGGCTAAGGCTCTTGGCACCCCCATAGTGCCTTTTTTAGGCAAGGTTCAAATGACAAATTCACCACCGTAACAGGTACAAGCAAGCAAAATCTGAGGGTAATGCTACTCAATGCTAGAAGTCTAAACCTCAAAATGCACTCACTTGAGCCACTCCTTAAAATGGAAAACATCGACATCTGTGCAGTGACAGAGACCTGGTTCAAGGTTCCTGAGAGCACCCCTGCATTACCAGGCTATAATTCATACCACACCTTTCAGCCACCTAACCTGGACCGAAACACTAAAGGCGGAGGTGTGTCCATATTCATTAAGGATATCCACACCTCCAGGATAGTTGCTCAGCATAATGCATCTGAGATTATCCAAAGTGCAACTAACTCTGGGCAACACCACAATCCAAACTGTAGCTTGCTACAGATCCCCCACCCTGCCCCAGTATTCCCACTCCTCATTTCTTGATACACTGGAAAATATTAGGGTATAACCCAACACCCTAATAATGGGCAATTTCAACTACCCCACCATTAACTAGGAAAACTACTCCTGTACCAACTCTTTTGCTCAACCTTTTCTGGAATTCATAAATTCCAACGCCTTGGATCAACTTATCTATACTTCCACCAGGGGCAGCAATATCCTAGACCTGGTCATTACCAACATGGGTGACTGGTGTTCCACACCAGAGGTCAATTCCTCATTGGTCAAATCCGACCACAAGCTAATCACCCTAGACATCCACATCCCACCCCCCATTAGGGAAACCACAGTAAAAATTTTCTCCAAAGCCAACTTCATGCTTCTTAAGACAGAAGTGGCAAACTTCACAACACCCATGCAGACGGACAATAGAGGTACGACTGCTGAATCCTACACAAATGCACTTTATAAGCACTTACATGAGTGCATGGATCATGCTATCCCTAACAGAACCAAGATGCTATCCCCCAAAAAAAGGAAGCCAATCTGGTGGTCCCCTGCCATAAACAAACTCTACAACAGAAGAAAGAAACTGCTGCAAAAGAGAGTAAACTCCTATGACTGGAGGAACTCACTGGTCAGCCTCATAAAACTGAAGCTAAGATCCCTCATAAAATCCTCCAAAGCCAGTTATGAAAACAAAATCACCACTATTTCTAAAGACAACCACAAAGCATTATATAGCTATGTCAAGAATCTCAATAGCAACACCCAGATCTGCTCTGAGTTACAGCACAATGGCACTAAATATACAGAACAAACGGATATTGCCAACATCCCGGCAGATAGGTTCAGTGCTAAATTTACCCCCCCCTCCCATTTCACCCCCTAAAGGGCCCATCTCTATGCCGGAAGAATGCAAAGTTCCTGTAATGACGGCTGCACAAGTAAAAACCACACTCTCCAAAGCCAAGAACACAGCATCCATGGGACCTAACAACATCCCAGTCTGCGTTCTACATGAACTACAGAAAGAACTGGCACCTCACCTAAGTACCATGTTCAATCACAGCCTCACCTCAGGCTTTGTGCCCACTAAATAGTGCACAGCGACGGTTATCCCACTCCACAAAGGGGGATCCATCATGGACACTGGGAACTACCACTCCATTAGCCTGACGAGCCTGGTCTGCAAGGCCATGGAACGTATCATCATGGAACTTATAAACAAAGACATTGGTAATCTCCAAACTCTGGACTCCACCCAGTTCGGTTTTGTAAAAGGCAGATCATGTCTCCTAAACCTGATAGACTTCTTTGATGCAGTCACCAAAGCCGTAGATGAGGGTAAGGTGGTTCACACAGCCTATCTAGATCTCACCAAGGCTTTCGACACCATCCCCCACTCTGGATTTATAGATAAACTCACTAAACCAGGTACAAAAATCCCTATGTCACAAGATGGGTTGCCAACTGGTTCACTGACAGAACCCACACTGTGAAAGTAGCAGACTCCAAATCCGACTTCAGACCAGTGACAAGTGGAGTAGCACAGGGTTCAGTCCTGGGTCCTCTCCTGCTTGGTATCTACTTCTCTAAAGTACAGGCTAACACAGAAGGTCTTTGGCCAATGAAGTTTGCAGATGACTGCAAACCAGGCGCCATAATCAAAACTCCTAACGATGTGGACATCCTACAAAAAGGCCTCACTGAGACAGATGCCTGGTGTCAAAGCCATGCCCTCAAGGTCAATGCCAAAAAGTGCATTGTCATCCCTTCTGGTAAAAACTCTGTACCCATGAACCACATAGGCGGTAATCTACTTAACACCAAACGTGTGATAAGAGACCTTGGGACACAAGTGGACAGTAGTCTCTCCTTTGATAATCACATCGCCACAGTAGTCAGAAAATCCTTCTACGTGGCACAACTCATCACATAAGGTTTCGCATACAGGAAAAAAAGAGGTAATTGTTCCCTTCTACTCATCACTCATCAGACCCATTATAGAGTACAATGCCCCTTTTGGTATGTGCCTCACAAGACATCTACAACAACTGGAAAGGCCGCAGAAATACCTCACAAAGAGGATTACCAGTCTCAAACAGACGCCCTATGCAGACTGTCTCAAAAAACTCCAGCTTTACTCCGTTGCATATCGCCTACTCAGAGGCGATCTCTGCCTAACATACAAAGCTATGTCAAACCCAGAGCTGTTGGACATGCTCCACTTAAAGAAATCCCAATCCCTCCATGCTACACGCTCTAGGGACTAAACCTTGTCACCACAATAAACAGAACATGCTGGAGGGATAGATTCCTGTCCCAGAGACTTCCCATACTCTGGAACAAACTACCTGTCTATATCAAACAAAGCTCCTCATTAGCATTCTTCAAGAAAAATCTTGATGATTGGATGGGAAATAGGAAATTCACCCTGGGGATCACTTCTGTGGCTCTGCTCGACAGGGGCACAGGAAAATAATTTTCTTGGGTGGCGAAAGCCAGGGTACCTTTTTAGCTAGGCTTATATAGGCCCTAGAGCCAATAGCCTAGTATCTACCTATGAAGTGACCATTCTCTTCAGATGCAGAAAAAAAAAACACATTTTCAACAAAGACCACTGCAGAACTTAAACCTATCTTCTTAAGTCTGGACTATATATCAGTTTGAATTTCCAGGGTAGCACTTTCACTACAATGACCACATGTAATCTAAGGCATTCACTGAAAGATATTTTGTATTAGACTAGACTCGCAAGTCCTACCCACTCTTACTTTTAAATTCAGCTGTGAGCCTCAAGATATGCTCTTGCCCAATCCTTGAAGATACTAAGCTGGACTTCTCAAATAGTTCCATCTTCATTTGTACTGGCATTACTGAGTATGAGGAAGACTGAGTCACTGTTCTTTCTCGACTCCCAGTTTCTAATGTGATCCCATCAAGGACTGCAGCACTCAAAGCTAGCCGCTTATGCTCAGCCATTCTGTTAGCCCCACAATGCGGCATATCAGCTGTTTGAATGCCTTTTTGTTGTATGTCTGGAGCAACACACATTTTAGATGTGACCAGATAAAGGACTTTGTAATGTAATGGTTCATTCTCTGCTGCCCTCCTTTTGACTTTCAATAATCTGTCATTTTCCTAAGCAGAAATTCATCTTCCTAAGCAATGATTTCCCAAATTTGTCTCTATCTTCTAACATTAGATGCTTTTTTGCCACTGGATCTTCCTGGTTTCTTTTCAGGTATATAAATATGAGACATATACATTACTCTGGCAATTAACATTCATCTTTACCTTCATTAGTCTTAAAAGGCTAATATTATATACTCACTGATATCCTTGAGCTTCTCCTCCAGTGCAGCACACTGTTTTTCTTCAAACTGCAGTTTCTTTGCCCTCTCCTCAAGAGATGTCACTCTTGTCGATGCCTGATCCATTTTGTTCTGCTTATCTGCCAGTTCACATTCCAGCAAATGCAGCTGGCCTTTGAGCTGAGCAGCACATATCACCAGCCTCTCCTCTTCATTGTCAACGTCCTTCCTAATGTGCTGCAACAACTTAGGAAAGAAGAATGCAGAGAGATGAAAACTACACAAAGGAAATATGCTGTCTTTGATTAAAACATTTTTAAACAAATAATGCATTCTTTTCAAGCTTTATTGTTTTTCCATAAAGAACATAAGAACAACATGGAAGTCTATTGCTTCATCTAGGCTACATATATGTTAAACCTTTGTAAACAGTTACTACATACAGCAAAACATTCTGATTGGCAGTTGTAAACAGTTTCAACAGAATCCTTATGTATGGGATGCCAGGCTGAATAGAACACTACAAACCACTTGCCAATTTAAACTGTTCTCTGCACAAAATACTGAAAATGTTTTATGAAATTACACTTATTATGAAGTTTAATGTTGGAATCTACTCAAGCAGTGAGTGCATTTCTATGCTTCATTTTAAGTACTACTTTAAAAGATTTTATTTTACAGAACTCTTTAAAGCAATTACTTTTTAAAGAAAGTGATTACTAAACCATTTAAAATTAACATAACATCCAAGCTGGAGTAATAAAGAAAGTCACAATAACTTACAACATTATATGCATATAACAGAGATTAAACAACAGGACAAATGCAATTTGAGGTGCTAGATGAAGCCAAGTCCCATCTCAGCACACAGGTTGCTGATGAACTCTCTTAAACTCTCTTGCACTTAAAACACAAGCTTTGTTAAAAAAAAGGTGTTCATATGATCACAAATTGCATGTTTGCTTATTTTTTTTTTTAAGAAATTGTGTGGGCTTGCACTTGGAAATACAGTGCCAAAGAATTAAGTGGACATTTAATGCTTTGCACTGAAAATAAATACTTACCATGTTTTATTAAGAATAAAGAAACACATTTAAAATAACAGGGAAAGTTGTGAGTTTGTTTCCTCAATCTAATTTCTGTTTTGTATTTTCAAGCATTCGAACACACTCAATAGGTGCACAGATTTGACTGTCAAGCTTAAGACCTACTGGCCTTCAAGAAGCGTGAATGCCATAACCCCATGCTAATATTTTCTACTTCCCACAAAAATATAAAGATTATTTTTTAATAAAGTAAATGATGAACAAATGAGTCTAACAGAAAGCTTATTCTGTAACTTTGGAAGGAGCTGTGTAATGTATACTGCTGTAAAACACTGTGCATATATAATTCTCCTTTAACATGTTTTAACATACTGTTTGACATCTTTCTAATCTTGACTATTTTCCATTATACCATGACCACCCCAAAACGTGCACGCTGATTGGCCAGCGTGCCCGTTGTAAATCGAGTTATACTAACGGAAAAAGGTCCGGTTGCCCGGACTTATTTCCATTAGTATAACTCGTTTTTTTAAAACACTGTCTCGCTATGTTAAATGGGTTTAACATAGCGAGACAGCTTTAAAATAAGCAACAGAGATCTCCGTTGCTTATTTTAAAGCTGCCTCGCTATGTTAAACCCATTTAACATAGCGAGACAGTGTTAAAACAACGGAGAAAGCAAGATCTCCGTTGCTTTTTATGTTTCGCTATGTTAAATGAGTTTAACATAGCGAGACAGTTTTAAAATAAGCAACGGACATCTCCGTTGCTTATTTTAAAACTGTCTCGCTATGTTAAACTCATTTAACATAGCGAACTAAAAAAGCAACGGAGATCTTGCTTTCTCCGTTGCTTTTGCACAGCTCTGATGTACTGTGCAGGCGCAGTACATCAGAACTGCCGCGGATGCCAGACATCTGCGGAAGGGCAGTAAACAGGCATTATACTATGCCATTATTTAAGAAAAGTAATAGTTTCTTTTCTTAAATAATGTCATATAATAGCAATAACCACTTCTGGGTGTGGGTAATGCTAAATTTACCCATGGTTGGCTTTGTTTGGTCCCTCGGGCTTCGCCCTCAGGACCAAACCACGCCAACCGTGGGTAAATTTAGCATTACCCACACCCAGGCGTGGGTTATTGCTATAATAATGTATGCTATTCCCAGTTCTTTTTTCAAAATAGATCATATGTTACATATTTACATGTATGGCTTTTTGGCCCAAGTCATGACCAAAAAGGGTCTTTGAACCAGCTCAAGTATCAAGTTAATGAATGCAAATAAATTAATGTGTAATTTCTTTCTATCACTGCCATTTATTTCTAGTATTAGGTTCTCAAATTTGGTGTTAGCTCCTCTCAAGATATACTCCAGGGATAGATTTTCAAACAGAATCTGATCAGACTTCATCTCCTTATAGCCTATGCACAGGTTATAACTAACCTGCTACAGAAAATTCATGAAGCCTTTCTGAACAGCTCAGGTTTTCCAATCTTATGATTTTTCTAAGACATTATTAGTACACCTTTTCAAACCTGTTTTAGGTGGCTTGTTCACATGGGATAATGCCACACTGTATTCAATAATGGAGCAGATCAGAAAGGCATACAGTTTGACAATGATCTTCCTAAAGTGACTTAACATACCTTTCAGGACTTCTACAGAACAATCTTTTCGGACATTACTAGATAAACACTCATTTTAAACTGGTATCTACCATTGTGCCTACAGTTATACTAATTACAGCATTTTTTATGATTTAAACTTTTATTCTGTAATCGCAATTTCTATCTTTCTACCAAGTCTCATAATGTTACATATAAAATTCCAATACAGGGTTGTTGAGAGTCCAAGTATTTAGAGCAATCCCTTCATCTAAATAATTTTATTGCTAAAAACAAAATAAATCCAGTTCTCAATCCTCCTTCTTCAAAAGAAGGACTGACTCCAGATCATTCCTTTTGTAGGTTTTACTGGGAAAAGTACTTTTGTCCTCGTACAATGCTTCAGCTCTAGTTCTTATATCGGGTCTATATGACTATCGAATGGACTAAACAGGGAATGTTATTTAGTCGATCCGATACTGTCGAAATGGCAAAATAGCGATGTCCCAGGGAAAAAATTTGGTGGGCCTTCTTCGGGACTTTGCCATTTCCTCCACTATGGTGCGATCTCGGAGTTGGTATATTTAAGTAGGGGGGTGTGGAGGGCACAGCCCCCACATGGGTGGGATGTGGGGGGCAAAGCTTCCCACTTAAATTTATAATTAAGTTTATATATATTTTTTAAGGAGCAGTGAATTTTTTCCCTGGGAAAAAATTTGCTGTTCTGTTTGTTTGATATTTTGTTGTTTCGATATTATCGGTACGATGAAATAGCGTTCGCTATTTAAATTGTACGATAATATGATATAGACGGCTTATATCTACTGACATTAGAGGTCAGGGCATGACTAACATACAGGTATGTATTTTTTGTAGACCACTTCAGAGAACTTTGACATCCATTACTTGAATTTGCAATGATCCGCATATCTTGTTACCTACAGCTCATATTCCATTTTTACATATGAGAATAGTACAAAAAGAGGTAACCTTAGTACAGTGCCCTTTGCGATACCACTTTTAGCCCCCAATAGGACAGTTACTTAACAAACCACTTGGAACTGCTTTGTCCTATTGCTTTCCAGTGTTTTACACATTCATTTTATATGGCTTGACATTCACTGCTATTAGTTTGTTAGTTACGTCCTTATGTGGAATAGTGTTGAATGACTAAGCAAGGTCACAATAAGCAACACACTCTGTTATACCTTCATCAAGTATTGCTGCAAACATACAGTGTTCCATATCTAACAGAAAAAAATGCCATTGTATCACTGGTACTCATTATAACTTGCATAGTACAGTGGTCCTGAAATAACTCATTTCATAAGTCAAAGCTAAAATTTGAGTGTTTTATTGCTGAATCAGTGCATCCATTTTGATAGAAATTAAAGTAGATGTTTCAGTACGTGTTTGAATCTGGGAAGGGAAAATGGGATTTGAAATTAACACATTATAACTTTTGAATACAACATAGACTGCACACATATTTTTTTGACTCCACAGAAATAGCAAGACATTCTCTTCGACTTCAGTAATGTACATATTTTTATGAAGTAGTTTAATAAGCTAAAGGATGTTTAAATATTTTGATATTTGTGTTGAGAGTGTTGCACAATTTTGATATAGGCACGTATATTTTAAAAATTAATTCAGAGCTTTTGTTAGATCTATAAAATATGTGTTTGTCTTTTATCATGATAAATACATATAAGATCAATGATTTCCATTTTACATTACAGTGTAGTACTATAAGATTACCTGTTACCTGTAAGTTTACAGATATCTTTATCTCTTCAGGTCCCACTCTGTTATACTTATTTAGAGATCCTGTTATAATAACGTTGAATGAGTGAACAATTTAGGAATATTTAATGGGTAAGCTATACTACTATTGCATAAATAGATATATAATATATTATTTTTTGGATTATTTAATATTTGTGACTAATAGAAGAAGATTATTAAACTTTTATGTAGTAATGGGGAATAGTTTTAAATGACAAAATATATAACCAAATTAATGGTCTCTTATTATTTTTGACCTATACATAATATTATATTAATTATTTGTAAGTCACTGTAGCTTTTGACAAGTTTTTTGGTGAATTTTAAGGTGTTAGTATATGGAGCAATAGTATAGTAGTTTGTCTATTTGATAGGCGAACTAGGAACTTTGGTATACATGGTAGGTTGTGTTTTATTAGCAATATATACAGCTATAGTTGTAGACTTGTCTTTGTTTTTGTTACTTATGAGTTTTAGTAGTTTAGTTTATAGAAAGGAAGAACTCAAAAAATCTGGAATTTTAACACAGTTTTGGAGGAAAGCATTAGAGACTTGCATATAATTAAATTAATATGGTGGATAAATGTGTCATAATATCTTTTAAAAGAAATCTTTTTTTAAATAGTATGAATAGTTTAAATCTATTATCTACTATATAAATGGATTAAACAATGGCAATAAAAGGAAATCATTAAAAGATATCTAAAATTAAATAGAGGAGACATTATATTCTTGCAAGAGGCACACTTGATAAAGATAAACAATATCTAAATAACTTAGGTTATGAAATGTTTTCATCTGCTTCCTTTAACAAAAACAGTAGAGGAACTTCTATAACTTGGACAAAATCTACTGTAATGTCTAAGGCCATGAAATCCATTAATGATCTCAAAGGAATGCATACATTTGGAATAATTAAATACAATGTCAAACTCTACACACTAGTTAAGTTTTACTGGATCCCTGGAATAGGTGCAAGAGTGGCTAAAGATCACTTAAATTTACTACAAAGTCATTAGAAGGGTAGTATACTTTTAACTGCATATCTAGTATAGAAGAGACAAATGAACACAAGAAAAATAAAATACTGACATCAGCTAAAGCACTAAACAGATGGATTAGTAATACAAATTTAGTTGATTTACTAGTAAAAGCAGAAGATTTATGCCTCTATAGATTTACTACTAAAGTGAATTATTTTAAAACTATTCCATGTCCTTTATCTGATCATAATGCACTAAGTGTTAATATAGTAATGGATATAAGGAAATTTCAGATTACTTATAGAATTTCATTACATATGACGAATTTAAAAGAGTTTAAGAGTTACCATAAGGAACACATCAAGATTTTTTTTATCTTTGAATGATAATGGTCAGGTTAGTAAAGTCATACTATAGGACCCCATAAAATGCATAATAACAATAGAATTGGAAGATGGGCTAGTAATAAAATGAAAGAGTGGGAAAAAGACTTGTTAGAAATACAAGATGAAATACACAAAGCAAGGTTTGAACAACAAACAAATTAGATAATAATAAAGTAATTAAAAATTAATAACAAAATATCAAACAGTTTTAATGTATACAGTGGGGGTAGCTTTAGAAAAAGTGAAATTGCACAGTTATGCAATATCTTCCAAAAATCTACATATAGATTTAATAGAAGACAGACATTAAGCAAAAAGACACAAATCAATAATATCCAAAATCCTCACACTAAAAAGTTTACTGCAGACATAGAGAAAATGCTTAATATTTAAAAAAAATTCCATTAGGAATTCAGTAGAGATAAAAATAATTATCCTGATAATTACAAAACTGACAATTATTTAAAGAAAAGATGTTACTAATAAACTTAATGATCAACAAATACCTCTGCTGAATAAGCCTATTACCCTGATAGAAGTTAAAGAAACTTAAAAAAAGAAAAATGGTAAAGCTCCAAAGCTACATAGCTTAAGTATGGAACTGTATAGTCTTGCTTCTTTTAAATATTTTTGAATTACTGAGTGATGTTTTCAGGATATGTCAGAGTGACAAAGTAATTCCTCCCCCCCATGGAAATTTTTCTGTAATCTCAATGATACTTAAGGAAATGATACTAATTAGTTTCCTCATATAGACCAATTTCATTATTAAATATAGACTGCAAAATATTTACTTCCATTTTCGCTAAACAAAATAAGAGATATAGTAGATTAATAAAGATTAAACAAGATGTTTAGTCAATACATTAAAGTACAAGAATATAAAAATGGTAGTAACTACCTTAGATTTAGCAAATGAAATGAGCATGAAATTGGTCCTAATTAGCTTAGATATCAAAACAGGTTTTGATTCTGTGGATAGGAACTACTTATATAAAACTTTAAAAATGTTTCCATTTCCAGAACAGTTTACTGAAATATTAAAAAACCTGTACAAAGACTCCAAAGCATATGTTTAAACTGGATCTTAGAACATCTCAAGGATTCACTTTAAACAAAGGCAAAAAGCAAGGTTGTCCCTTGTCCTCTCTACTACTTACATTAGTTATCAAACCCTTAGCTAACAGTATAAAACAGAATTAAAAAAATGATGAAATCTCAATTAACAGAGACTGTCAATCTAAAATACAGCTTTTTGCAGATGATATTTTACTAACTATAGGAGATTTATTCAAAGAAATAAATGAGAAAATTGAAAAGTTTCAAGAAATATCGCTGCTGACATTTAATAATAAAACAAACTTTAGTGTTAAGTCAATTACTAGATAGTAAGTTTAAAGATAAATATAAATATAATTGGGAAGGAAAACAACTAAAATATTTAGGGATAAAAATCTATCTAGATGCGAGCAAGATTAATAATAATTTTGAACAAGTAATTGAAATAGTATTACTTTTTAAAAAAATGGAATGAATTTTTTTTTTTTACTTTTGAGGATAGTTTTAGTACTCATTAAAATGATTACATTACCCAGATTTTAACAGCTTTAATACCTGACAGAAAACTTTTAAAGAAAATGGAAAAATGCTAACGTTATTCCTACTGTATCCTAAAAAGCCAAGACTTGCTTACAGGAGTCATATAAGATTATGGAAGTAAGGTGGGTTAAGTTTCCCAGATGTAGAATCTTATTCTACTTTTGGAAGTTTTAACTCTATTACACTCTGGAGAGACTAAACTTATAATAGTCAATGGAAAAGCATCCAGAAGCAGACTATAACAAATTCTTACATATTTATTAAATATGATAAATTAGAAATATATAATAATCCTTACATTTGGTTAACAAAAGTTACCTTAGAAGGAAATCCATGTCAATCTTTAGACTGCATATATGAAATCAGTTCTTAAAACAGTTAATAAATATGTTTTTAAAACTTCATTAATATCAAAATGGAAATATTTGTGCTTTCCAGTTTCACACACCTCTACATTTCAAGAAACTCAGAACAATGTTAAAATAAATTTACTAAAAAGGAATGGATTAGTGATATGGTCTGATTGCTCTGAAAATGGAAAACCCAAGTTCTCAGAATATTTAATGAAAGAATATAAGATGGATGACTCTGCTAAGCAGTTAATATTATCTGTCAGTAAGAAATTAAATTAATTTGTGGATAATATGAGTGAAGAGGAATAGAACACTATTCTCCCATTATATGAATATATGGATGTTATTATCAAAGGTAGATTAACCTACAAATGAAGGTTGTCCAAGTTGTGTGTGAATAATAAATAATAATTTTGATGCAAAATTCTGGAGCTTTTTAGACAATGGTGGATTGAGTGACTAAACAGATGGTAACAATAAAACCGTATACTTAAATCAATTAGTCAAACTTCTTCAAGTTTGTACTGGACAGTTTTTATGTGGTAATATTTATACAGAATGTTTACTTCCTATAAAATCTCTAAGTTTAGTAAAATGACTTTTTTCAGTTTGCTGGAGATACAGTAAAGATGTTAACTAGATGCACATGTTTATAGATTGTGTAAAATGTACATTATAGGTTCACAGGTTGGTACTAGGCTATCGGCCCTAGGGCCTATGCAAGCCTAGCCATAACAATTCCCTGGATATTTCTTCCCACAATATTTACTTCCCTGGACCCCTGTCTAGCAGGGCGACTGACATGATCTCCGGGGTGAATCTCCCATCCAATCATCAAGGTTCCTTTTGAAGAGGGCCAAGGAGGCACTCTGCTTGACATGTATGGGCAGTCTATTCCAGAGTATGGGGAGAGTCTCTGAGTCAGGAACCTATCCCTCCAGCATGTTTTGTTCATTGGGATGACAAGGTTTAGATCCCTGGAGTGTGTACCTCTGAGGGATTGGGATTTCTTTAAGTGGAGCATGTCCAACAGCTCAGGGTTTGACATGGCCTTGTATGTTAAGCAGAGATAGTCTCTGAGTAGACAATATGCCACAGAGTATAGCTGGAGTTTTTTTTTTTTTAGACGATCAGCATATGGCATCTGCTTTAGGCCTGTGATTCTTATAGTGAGGTATTTCTGCGGCCTTTCCAGCTGTTGCAGATGTCTTGTGAGGTACATACCAAACAGGGTGTTACACACTATAATGGGTCTAATGAGGGATGAGTACAGTGGGACAATAACCTCCTTTTTTCTGGATGAAAATCCCTTAGTGATGAGATGTGCCACATAGAAGGATTTCCTGACTGTTGTGACGATGTGGTTATCGAAGGTGAGGCCACTGTCCACCTGTGTCCCTAAGTCTCTCATCACACTTTCGATGTTTATTGTACTGCCACCTATGGGGTAATTCATAGGTATATGTTTTTTTTTTCCAAAGGGGATAACTATACATTTCTTGGCATTAAGCTTGAGCCCATGGCTCTGGCACCAAGCATCTGTTTCTGTAAGGCCCTTTTGTAGAATATTCACATTATTTGGGGATTCAATAATGGCTCCCAGTTTGCAGTCATCTGCGAACTTTGTTAGCCAGAGTCCCTTAGTGTTGGCCTGTACTTCAGAGAAGTAGATGCCAAACAACAGCGGTCCCAGGACTGAACCCTGAGGTACTCCACTTGTCACATGTCTGGAGCTGGATTTGGAGTCAGCTACTTTTACAGTCTGGGTTCTGTCAGTAAGCCAGATTGCAACCCATCGAGTGACGTAGGGATTTATGCCAGGCTTAGTAAGTTTATCTATGATTCCAGAGTGGGGGATGGTGTTGAAGGCCATGGCAAGGTCCAGATAAGCTGTATGGACTGCCTTACCCTCGTCCACAGCTCTAGAGACTGATTCAAAGAAGTCAATCAGGTTCAGGAGACAGAATTGGCCCTTCACGGACCCAAACTGGGTGGGGTCCAGTGTTTGAAGGTTGCCAATGTCTTTCTTTATAATTTCCATGATAATGCGTTCCATGCCCTTGCAGATCAGGCTCGTCAGACTGATAGGACGGTGGATCCCCCCTTGTAGAATGGGATAACTGTAGCTGTGCGCCACTCAGTGGGCATGAAGCCTGAGGTGAGGGTATGATTAAACATGACACTTAGGTGAGGTGCCAGTTCATTTTGTAGTTCATGTAGTACACAGCCCGGGATGTCATCTGGTCCCATGGATGCTGTATTCTTAGCTTTGGAGAGTGCGGTTTCTACCTGTGTTGCCATGACTACAGGAATTTGGCAATCGTTTGGTACTGTGATGGACCCTTTAGGGGGTGAGAGGGGGGGTGAAGTTGGCACTAAATCGATCTGCCAGGATATTGGCAATATCCTTGGGATCAGTATATTTAATGCCATTCTGTTGAGCTCAGAGCAGATCTGAGCATTGCCATTTAGATTCTTGACATAACTATAGAATGCCTTGTGGTTGTCTTTGGAATCTTTGGCAATTTTATTTTCGTAACTAGCTTTTGAGGATTTTATGAGGGATCTCAGCTACTACAGCTGGTAAGGGAGTTTTTTGCATCCTGGGATTTTCCTCTTTTCTGCAACAGTTTCTTCCTTCTGTTGTATAGTTTGTTTATAGCAGGGGATCACCAGATTGGCTTCCTTTTTCTGGAGGCGAGCATCTTGGCTTTATTTGGGATGGCATGATTCATGCATGAGTGGATGCGCTCGTACAGTGCCTTACTGTAGGATTCAGCAGTCGGACTTCCAGATCCGGTCTGCATGGGTGTCATGACGTTTGTCACTTCTGACTTGAGTAGCATGAAGTTGGCTTTGGAGAAGTTTTTTATGGAGGTTTCCTTACTGGGGGGTGTGGGTGGGATGTGGATGTCAAGGGTGATTTGCTTATGGTCAGACCTGACCAATGAGGGGGTGACCACTGGTGTGGAGCATCTATCTTCCATGTTGGTAATGACCAGGTCTAGGATACTGGAGCCTCTGGTGGGACAATGGATTAGTTGATCCAGGGTGTTGGAATTTATGAATTCCAAGAACCACTGGGAAAAGGTGTTGCTACCCGAGTAGTTTTCCCAGTTAATGGCAGGGTTGTTGAAATAACCAAGTATTAGGGTGTTTGGTTGTATCTTAACATTTTCCAGTATCTGTAGAAAGGTGTAGTGAGAATCTTGGGGCATGGTGGGGGATCTGTAGCAAGCTACAATTTGGATTGCATTCTTACCTAGTGTTAGTTGCACCTGGAGAATTTCAGATGCATTGTGTTGGGCAATTAGCCTGGAGGTGTGAATATCCTTGTTGAATATGGACACTCCTCCACCTTTAGTGTTTCGATCTTGGTTTTGTGGCCGAAAAGTGTGGTACGAGTTGTATATATGTATACAAGATATTGCAGAGGTGCTCTCTGGAGCCTTGAACCAGGTCTCAGTTACTGCACAGATATTGATGTTCTTCATTTTTAGGAATGCCTCGAGAGAGTGCATTTTGATGTTTAGACTTCTAGCACTGAGTAACATTACCTTCAGATTTTGCATGCTTGTATCTGTTACGGTGGTGGTTTTGTCCTTTGAACTTTGCGTAAAAAAGGCACTATAGGGGTGGCAACAGCTTTAGCCAGTAATAAGAATCCCAGGGGTGACTGGTTTAGACCATCTCTGGCAAAGCATCGTGGTTTGTCGATCATGTCTTCCCAAGCAGACAGATACTGGAGCCCCTTTGAATGACACCAGAAGCTTAGCCAATTGTTGAAATCCATCATTTTGTCCTTATACTGTGGTATCATTCTGGGCGAAGGCAGGATGCTACTCAGGGCTAGGGTCATACCTGCCTGGGCCACATGATCTGACAGCTTTTCCATGTATCTTTTCAAGTAGTCCAGGGAGGTACATCTCAAGTCATTCACTCCAACATGGACAATGGCAGAGTCGTATTTGTACTTGCTGTGGAATGACTTGAGTGCATGCGTTATATGGCGGATCCTGGCACCCAACAGGCAGCTGACTGTCATTTTCTCCTTGTTCAGCCTGGTGAGTGGATATCCATGTGCCTGACTATAGAGTCACCTATGACTAAAGTGTTGGGTACACTGTCTTGCCTTAGGGGGTGTTGTTGGGTGGCACACTAGTGTTGTGAGCTATGTGTCACTTTGGTTGTGACTGGTGTTTGCATTTCAGCTTCGGAGGTCCTTGCCTTGTTGCTTGGGCAGGTTAATGTTATGGGCCTCCGCATATGTGGGTTTAGTGTTGCTATGTGTGGGTGTTGATGGTGTGGGTTTTGAAGGGCTATATGTTGCTTGAATTGTAGTGCAGGTGTTAACCTTCTCCTCTTGACTGTCTAGCACAATCTTGGCCGGAGAGAGCTTTGCTTCCAGTTTTGCTATGTAAGTGCATCTCTCGCAGGTTGTAGTGTTGGGTGGTAGGAGGAGAGGGTTGTCTGTGTACAAGAGGCAGTTGCCGCATTGCCCCAGTATGCCCAGATTCACCAGGTAGACAGGAGAAATCTCCAGAAACTGACTCTTGGACATGCCTGTTTACGTGTTTTTTTTGTAAAGTACAAGAGCTGTTTTCCCTTACCTTTGCAAGGTACTTTGCAATTATAGGCGGTTTACTGCCTACGATTAATTTCTCCATATTGACAAGGAGAGTTAAGTGCTTATATCAGTTTCAGGCTTCCTAGTGATTTCCAGCAGGTTCTAGAGCAAGTGTTAGTCACAGGGGTTCAGATTTTAGTGCTACTACTGAGAAACCAGCTAGTTCTAAGGGAAAATTTGAAGAGCAGACTTTCTGGCAACTGGAATAGTTTAACTGTAGCCCCGCGGTGCTGCACGATGCAGAAAATGCGCAAACACATGCGTTTTTAAGCCAGAAAGTTGAAAGGGATAGAAATCAGCCCAAAAATGCTAATAAAATTACAATTTCAGAGCTGGGAACCTCTACTCTAGTGTTAGATAGGCAGTACAGTGCTCACCACCCTCACTGGTAAGCAGTAGGACTTCTCTCTACCACAGCAAGGTCTGGATAGCTCTAAACACAGAAAATAAAGTCCTGAGACAAGCAAAGCCTGGGATCTGGACTATACTGGCTAGGAAAGGTGGGAAACGAGCAAACAAGATAGTATTTTTTTTGTTAAAACAGGCTAAACAATGCAATAATACAATAAATAAACACAAAAAAGGCTAACACACTTGAGTGTGTAGTCCTAAACAGTAAATGCAATTAAAACTCTACAAAATTAGCAATTTAAAACTTATTAAATGAAACAAGACAAGTACACAACTGAAAAATGATTTAAGAGGCAGTAATAGAGTAGAATAAGTAGCTAGTCTACATATACAAAGAAGTCTACATATACAGAAAAGCAGCTAAATCACACAAACAATTTAGATGCAGTGCAACCTAGAGCACTTGATTTGTAGCAATATTAAGGCAAATACAGTTTTAATAAATGCACTAAAATATACTCTATATTTCCAAAATGTTTGAGAAGCACAGTCAGAACACAAGGAAATGCACGCATTTTTTTTTTAAGAAAGGGAGAAAGGAGGAACAGAAGGCCTTCTCATATGTTCTCTCTCTATTAGGTAGAATGAGCTAAAGACACTAGACTGGGAGGAGTGTCCCAGATCAAATTTACAGTAGGGGCGGGCAACTGCAAAGACACCAACAGGAAGGGAGGGTAGGGACCAATGCTAAAGCTATTAGCCTACACTCTTTCATACAGTAAACACTACAGAAATCTTTATGACAGCAGTGAGCCACAAAATGAAAGTTTTTAAACAGATAAAGGGGCAAGGAGACTCTACAGAATGCTTTTAACTGCAAACAAATCAGTAACCCGTGCAGATTAGTTAATAGCAATAAAATACAGTAAAATGTATGCAGCAGGCAATAAAAAGTGCTACATATAAATTGCTAGAAGTAATAACCAGTATAAATAAGCCATAAACAAGATACTTGTATATCTCAGATCAGAGTTGTAGTCAATGCCCCTCCTCCACTCTGCTCAGTGTGTACAGACAGAAATCTTCTCAAAGTTAGGGCTTAAACACCAAAAGATACAACCTTAGACAACTTTTTTTTAAAAAAGCACAAAAGAACCAACAGCCAATTAACACAATCCTTCCACGAAGGTAAAGAAAAGCTTCTGCTAATTCAAGATGGCCTGTTCATGTGCTCAGAACAATCACTGCAAAAACAAACAGGCCCAGAGCCAGCAAATCTGAACTGGGACAATGCTAAAGCTATTAGCCTATACTCTTTCAGGCAGTAAACACTACAGAAATCTTTATGACAGCAGTGAGCCACAAAATGAAAGTTTTTAAACAGATAAAGGAGCAAGGAGACTCTACAGAATGTTTTTAACTGCAAACAAATCAGTTACCTGTGCAGATTAGTTAATAGCAATATAATACAGTAAAATGTATGCAGCAGGCAATAAAAAGTGCTATATATAAATTGCTAGAAGCAATAACTAGTATAAACAAGCCAAAAACAGGATACCAATTTATCTCAGATCAGAGTTGTAGTCAATGCCCCTCCTCCACTCTGCTCAGTGTGTATTGACATAAATCCTCTCAAAGTTAGGGCTTAAATACCAGAAGATATAACCTTAGACAACTTTAAAAACAAAAAACAAAAAAAAAAAAAAACAAAAGAACCAGCCCCCACTAGCTAGCAGCCAATTAACACACCATCCTTCCACAAAGGTAAAGAAAGGCTTCTGCTAATTCAAGATGGCCTGTTCATGTGCTCAGAACAATCACTGCAAAAACAAACAGGCCCAGAGCCAGCAAATCTGAAATGGGACAATACTATTTAGCCTACACTCTTTCAGACAGTAAACACTACAGAAATCTTTATGACAGCAGTGAGCCACAAAATGAAAGTTTTTAAACAGATAAAGGAGCAAGGAGACTCTACAGAATGCTTTTAACTGCAAACAAATCAGTTATCCATGCAGATTAGTTAACAGCAATAAAATACAGTAAAAAGTATGCAGCAGGTAATAAAAAGTGCTATATATAAATTGCTAGAAGCAATAACCAGTATAAATAAGCCAAAACAGGATATTGTATATCTCAGATCAGCAGTGTAGTCAATGCCCCTCCTCCACTCTGCTCAGTGTGTATAGACATTAGGAATATTAGGAAGACATAAGTATTTTTTAAAGGGTTATGGTCTGGTAATTGTTCTTTAACTAGATCAGTAATACTAATGAATAGTGTACTTCCAGTATCTGTAAAGGCCAAAGAGCACAAAGTGTTTTGGGCTCTCTACATCTACAAAGATCCCTCTTGTAGCATGTGTAAACATGAGATGTATGAACAGTCACTTCTCTTTCGGCATAAATACTAAGTGTAAGGAAAACATATATTAATGTAGAATAGCTTCAAAGTTAGTCTAAGAAAACAATGTTTTAACAAAAAAAATGAGTGTACAAAACAGGAAATATGTAGTGTAAGACTACAAGGAGGTATGAAGTGTAAGAATGTGTGCAGTTTAATACATTTATGGTTCAAAGTTCATTTTACTACTCTGGAGAAAATATTTGCAACTACAATTAATACGAATATATTAAAAATATACTGAGAGATATAAAATGAAGTACAGACCACTAGTCTCTAAATAAACTTTTATTTGCATAGCAACAGAAAAAAATGCAAGATATTCCTAAGCAATCATGCAGAAAGTCAAATTAACTTAAAGTATTATTAAGCATAGTCTCATACAGCAGACAGACAGCCTCTGCACGTCTCTCTGAGCTTTTCGCCAACTATTTCCTCTGTTTTTCCTGTAGGAGAGATATCCAAGTTCCTTCTGGTGTCTTCCTCCAGGTATCTATTTAATAAGTAGTGCTTCACACAAAACTGCTTCTGCAGGCACAAAAATTCCCTCCAGGAAGGGCCAATGGCTCTGCACTGACTGACTTCAGCCATCATTTGTATACCCCAGTTTTTGGCTACATTAACCAATAAATCCTTGAGAATCTACGCAAATTAAAACAGTAAAGTTCCTGCCTTTCTTGCAGGAATACTTTTATTTAAAAATAAGTTATGTCCTTACCATGCTGTTCCATCAGTGTTGTCCATCTTCATTTCCACTAACCTATGGGGTCTCGGTTCCGATCCTTGGAATGGACCAGCCTCTTTTTCCACGGCTAGAGCTTCATGACTTGAGCTCCTCCCCTATACCCATAATGTCCCACTCCCCACGTACCTCAGACAGTGTTTGCCAGCAAAGGCATGGCAAATAAATACACATCCTATAGAAAAAACACAACTCTATAAACTAAACCACATCAGGAGCTCAACATAAGGAATGAAGATTCCTTTGAACATTCAACCATGTTTCCCAAAGACTTGGACAGGGGATGGGGAATGTTAATTGAAATGAAGCTGGACAACACAGATGGAATGTTATGGTAAGAATCTAACTTCTTTATTCGATGTTGTCCTCTTCAATTCATTAACCTATGGGACAGAGTCCTCAGCTACTAAGATCCAGGGTGGCCCTCATGGAAGGATATTCTGGAGAACAGCAAAACCAAAAGCACTCCTCCTGGAAATAATGTCCAATTTGTAATGTGTAATAAACGTAGGGGTTAGACCAAATAGCTGCAGCGCAAATGTCCTCATTTGAAACTCTAGACCAAAAGGCCTGAGAAGCTGCCACAGACCTTGTGGAGTGGGCCTTAATTCATCCTAGTAAGAGAACATTTTTGAATGAGTAAATAACGGCAATACATTCCTTCAACCATCTTGCCAGTCAGACTTTAGAAATAGATTTACCCCTTTTTGCCAAAGAGAAAGACACCAACAACTGATCAAACTTCCTAAAGGGCTTGGTTCTGTATAAATAAAAACAATGAATATCAACCAAATGGAAAGTATATTCACCTTTGTTCTGATAATTGGGAAAAAAGGATGCAAATGGATGGACTGATTAATATTCCTTTCCTTAGCCACCTTAGGTAAGAATGAAGGATTAGTGCACAGGGTAACTCTATCCTTGTGAAAAATCAAATATGGAAATTTGGAAGAAAGGGCTTGGAGCTCAGACACCCTTCTATCAGACATAATAGCTACCAGAAAAAGTGTCTTCCAGGAAAGGAATTTCAAATCCATAGTAGCTGCAGACTCAAATGGCGGGTGGACCAGGGCTTGCAAAATCAGCTAGATCCCAAGATGGAGTAGGATCTTTAGCTGGAGGTCGTAGCAAGAACGTGCCCCTGACAAAAGTTTTACAGAGCTTAGAACAGGCAAGGGACAAGAAATCAAAACTGAAGTGAAAACTGGATATGGTTGCAAACTGGACTTTTACAGTAGAATAACAAGCTCCATCAAAGAAAAGGGAAGCCAAAAAGTCAAGTAGGACTGCAAATGGTGCTGTAAAAGGCTCGATCTGTTTTTGTTCATCCCGAATAGCAAATCTTTTACATTTGCTTCTATAAATCTTAAGTGTCGAAGACTTATGTGAGGAAACCAAAATTTCTCGAACACAGGAAGAAAGCCTGTGAAATCTTGCCATCATTGGCAGTAGAGAAAACACACGGTTAGCTTCAAGCCCTGTATGTCTGGATGGGGATGTCCTGATGGGTGAAAGAGCTGATCTGGGGCTGGATAGAACCCATCGAAGGGCCATCCAGATAAGATCAAAAGAAGGTGAATCAGGGCTGTCAAGGCCAAAAGGGGGCAATAAGGATGACCTTGCTCTGCAACTTAAGAGCTTTCTGTAAGAACTTGGGAATTAGAGGCAGAGGAGGAAAGGCATAGAGAAGACCGGAAGGCCAAGCATGGACTACAGTGTCCCTGGGTGACTGCCCCTGAGGAGGGAATCAAGACAAAGTCCCTGCTGCATTTGTTCTTGAAAGGGGATGCAAACAGATGGCAGCAAGGATGATACCATTTCTGGAAGATCATGTCTGCCGTTGCCTGATTCAGAACCACTCGTGAGTCATCAGTAACACTCAACTGAGCTGGTCTGCTCCCCCAGAATGTGTGTTACTATCAGAAAGTGGTTGGTAGAGATCGCCCACTGCCAAACTCTCATAGCCTTTTGACATAGGTGGTAGGATATGGTTCCTCCCTGTTTGTTGATGTACCAAACTACTGACAGGTTGTCCATTTGGATTGCAATAGTCCCCAGAGGAAGAAAGCTGTCAAGTTCTTGCAACACCAGAAGACTCGCTCTCATCTCCAGAACACTGATATGCAACTTTGTCTCCTGGGATGTCTGCCTTGGACCATTTGGCCCAGATAATGCCACCCTATTTGGAGGCATCCATGGTCAATGTGGCATTTTGGGATGGAAGGATGAATGGACGTCCTTGAGAAATGTCTTCGGAGTGAAGCCACCAAAGCAGAGATACCTTGCACACTCATGGCAGCTTTATTGGAAGACTGAGAAGATGAGTAATGACCATTGAACTGCTAACATCTATTGCATATCCTCATGTGGAAATGAGGCACGGGCAAGTGAGTTATCATGGCCAGCATCAAACCCAGTGCCCTGAGAATTAAACTGGCTGGAGGCTGAGGTATGGTTAGAATTTGCCTTACATAACTTCTTAGGTTCGTTATCCTGTCCATTGTCATATAAGCACAGGATGTCCTTTTATTCAGATAATCCCCAGTGAAATCTATGATCTAAACTGGGTCCAGCTAGGATTTCTGTATGCTGATAGTTATTCCTAAAGTTGGGGCTAGCTGTAGTAAGTAGTCCCTGGCTTGAATGAGTAGATGCCTGGTTACAGCAGTCAGAATCCAGTCATCCAGATATGTAAAAATCTGGTAATCCTGCAGCTTGAAAGATGCTGCTACCACTACCAAGCATTTGGTGAACACCTTGGGGGCTGTGGTGAGACCAAACGAGGGTGACCTGAACTGGTAATGACTGGCTCCCAGGCTGAAATGTATAAATATCCAGGAGCATTTGTAATATTTATATGATGGTACATGTATTTCAGGTCCACAGAGCACATCCATTCATCCACCTTCCACAGAGGTAGAATGGACTTGATTGTGACCACCCTGAACTTTGTGTGCTTTATCAATTTGGTCAGATCCAGAATAGGTCTCAGGTCCCCCTGTCTTTTTGGGCACTAAAATGAATCTGGAGTAAAAGCCCAATCTGACTTAATTGGGGGGGGGGGGGGTGACGACCTCGTGGATGACTCTTTTTTGCAAAAGCTTTTCTAGTTCATGGGCCTCATCCTCCCTCTGACTGGGTGGAACACCAGGGAGGTAATTTCTCTTGGGGTTTTCCAGAAAGAGAAGTATCTTCTGGATATGATCCTTAGCACCCATTTGTCACTTGTGATGGACTCCCAGGCTACTGAGTGCAAGGAGAATCTCCCCCCCAGCTGTCTCCAGAGGAGGAAATTTGGGCAACTGTTCAGGATTGCTGGAAGGGCTTGTCTTGAAAGGTTTCCTGGGACCCCTGATTTTGAGGACCCCCTCGATCACATTGGATGTTTCTTCCATTTTGATCATTCCAGCTCTGCCCTGGGGGGAATATCTCTCTGAGTGTCCTGAAAAGGACCCTGCGACTTCTGAAACCACATTTTCTTACTCCCTCGCAGGTTCCTGTACAAGGTCCTTTGTGGGGTAAAAAACTGTATTCCGAAGGCAGACAAGGTCATTATGCCTTCTCACTCTTAGAGAGAGTCTCACGAAGAGTTGACCTAAATAAGGTGGAGCTGTCACAGGGGGTGTTAATGAAAGCTTGTTTGAAAGACTCTGCAAAATCACACAGAGTCATCCCAGCATGACGGGTCATGGCAATGCCCAACAGGCAGCCCATGAGGTAACCTCTGCAGCATGGGAAATCAACCTCATTGACACATTAGCTAGTGAATGAAGGGTGGGCATTCTAGAAGAAAAGGTTTTCTGATCTTCAGCAGACATGGACCCTGGGGAAAAGCTAAAAAGTTACTTTACTAAGTCCCTTTGTAGCCTCGTAAAGTGAGATAAATAGTTTAACATCCTCAAGGTGAATGTGGAAGAGGCATAAACTCTTTTGTCAAGTCTGTCCAAAGCCAAGGATTCTCTATTTGGGGGATAGACAAAGGATCTCTCCTGGGCAAGCTCCTTCTTGGTGGCTCCTGCAACAACCATGGGATCTACAGGAATATCCTTGTTCCAAAACAAGTTATCTGCAGGGGTGCTAAGAATCTTGTCCGCTCATTTGGGGATAGTCTTTACTGTATCCAGTTCCTTCCAACCCGTGGAAGACACCAACTGAATCAGTGGGTAGGCTGGAGGAACACCCAGGTAGTAGATGAGTTGGACTTGAAAGCCTCCCACAACACTGATTCCTCTGGGGAAGGGTTTTGGGCTGTCCAACCACCCAGCTGGTAAAGAATTTCTAAAATGTCTCCGAGGATGACATTGCTGAGTGGGGACTTTGGTGACTCTTTCCCTTCCTCAAAATCTGTGTCTGTGGTAACTGATTGCGTAGGGAAGTCAATGTCTCTGCTTTTACACAGCCTGTTCCTGGGGATCTCCTTGGTGGGACAGTCTGATGAGGTATCGGAAGATGCCAGGGGTTTCACAGTGGGGATAGTGTAGAGGCATTGGGGGACCGGCTGTCCATGCAGCAGACTGGAGGCATCAAGGACCAAACCAGAATGAGGTCAGGGAGGTACCATGGCAGTAAGTGCTGAGAGTCTCCCTAGCTGGGAGAGAACCCTATCCACCACTTAAAAAGCCAAAGGGCTCTGAACCACCAAAAGCTGCCCCCCACCTTAGCTGAAGACACAGGAGCCAACACATCCCAAACAGCTTGAGCCCCCTGCTCCAAAGAGGGAGTCGGAGCAGAGCTGTCAAAAGCCAAAGCACTAAGGGGGAGAGAAGACTCCAAAAGCTTTGAAGTCAATGCCTTTCCCCAGGAACCGACCTTGGTGCTACAGCTCTGAGACATGTTTAAAACCAAAGCCAAAGGAGCTGAGTAGGTTGGGGAAATAGTTGGAGGCGAAGAGGAAATCTCTACTGGCTCTGACACCTCTGCACTGGAGACCAAAGGTACTGAAGACTCTGAAACTGAAGGGCTGACTGGAGAAGGAGTCAAAGGTTGGAAAGGTGAAACCCTCACGGATCCAGATGTGGATGAAGTGGATATAATCCCCATCTGAATCTGGGCCTCGAGGAAATGCCTCATCAGTCTGCCAGCATTCATACAGGATAGGCTCCAGGAAGACTTGGAAGAAGCTGATGATGGGGATCTCCAAGATCTCCTGGGGGAGCAAGATCGAGACCTATGAATCTGCCCTGTCTATGCTGAACTGGGTGCTGACAATGTCGGAACCAGTGAAGGACCACTTCACCCTGGGACAATGGAGGGTGATCAGGGTGAATGGGAAGAAGTCAGAACTGAGCTTGAGGTCGACCGAGTCTCTTCCAATAATTTCGGAGCCTTCTTAGAAGGCTACAAGAAAGACTGGGCAGGACAGCAATGCCTGCCCTTGCGAGTCTCCTTAGGCCTTTTAGGAGGAGGTTGAACCCCTGGAGTGGTCAGAACCCCTGGAGTGGAGGAAAGAGGAAGCAAGCCTTTAAGAACCAGCTTGCTCCTCCTGTCTGCCAGAACCCGGGGAGGAAAGCCTGACAAATGTAGCAATCATCAGATAGAGGAATCTTCCATCCACATGAAGTGCATTTTTTTTTAAAACACTGAGGTTTCTGATCGGATATAGCAAAATGAAAGGAGAGACCCCCCCCCTTTTTTATATTAAACAGAAAATAGAGATAAAAAAGGGAAGAAAATTAATGCAGAAATCCCTGATTAATGGAAAGAACAGGCGGGGAAGGGAAAGAGTAGAGTTTTAAAACTATGAGCTGTATTTAAACTAAGACAAAGAGAAAATGAAAGGAAAAGTTAACTAAGAGAAGAAGAAATTAAGAGTTAAAGCACTCCCGATGCTTAAAACTCTTGAGGAGCTCACAGCCACAGAAACTCGCTGCCAATGTGAAGTGCGGCAAATGAGATCTGAGGTATGTTGGGGGAGCAGGCATTGTGAGTATAGGGGAGGAGCTCAAATCAGGAAGCTCTAGCTGTGGAGAAAGCGGCCGGTCGGTTCTGAGGATTGGAACCAAGACCCCATAAGTTAATGGAATGAAGAGGACAACATCAGATAGTGATGGTTTATTTACAAAAATATACCACAATAGTTTTATGTATTTTACAGCAGCTTTATTTGGAGTCTTGTTTGTCAAGTTTACTTCCTTTTGATGTACATTTTGTGAAAACCCTCATACTTTGCCACACTGCACCACCCTGGCCAGCTTGACACCCTTATTTTCAGGCCCACTACAATTGCTGTGAGCCCTAGAAATGCCATCTGTGTTGTGGTGGGTCAAATCTCTTCTATGCTGAACTGTGAAAAGCCACAGACTCTAAGGCAGATTTTGAAAACAATATTTCCTTTAACTGCCTGCATTTAGTGTTCACTTTAAGGAAAAGCTGGCTCTCACTGAAAAAGTGGTGTTTTTGCTAACATCAGCAGTTTGAGGTATCTACAAGTATTCCTTTGTAAGTACAGTGTGGTCAAGATCCTGTCTTCTATAACCTATTACTCCATCAATCCTAGGCATTGAGAAGCAGTCAAACTTTTAAAATGCTGCTCAGCTTCCTAACATTATTACAGAATCTGACTGCTAAGTCAGCTTTGCAACTAACTCAAAGGAGCTGTTTCACTCACTTTTTTTTTAACTTCTCCTACCACTGCCATCTTAAGCATTTTTAGTACTTTCTCTTGCACAGCCCTTCACTTTGATTCTGGTATTCTGGGAGATTTTAACGTAATCTTTTCTCCTGGAATGGTTGTGTATGATGATGAATCAGCTTTGTTCTGGGTTTTGCTTGTGTGGCTTAGATAATGTGTCATCTATTTGCACTCCAGGTATAGTGATTACTTTTCTTTTGCTTTCTTTCTTCACCAGAACTATCAATTTCTGCTGTTGAGATGGTTATAGAGGTCTGCACTTCTTTCCATGGTTTCAGAATGTTGATAATGTCACATGTGCTCTGACCTTATCTTACCAGTATGACCAACCCTGTAGTTTACATAACTTCTTTTTTTAACAGTTTAAATGGACTCTGACACTTGATCAAAAATGCATTTTCTGAGGAAGGGAATCAAAACTCTTTGTTGGGTGCTTTACTTTGGCTTCCCTACACAAACTTGATGTGACATTCCCAGAGCATCAGTAGCCCTCAGAAAAATAAGTCAAATGACATATGGCCAAATGGTTTTCTTCATAGGAATCAGAGCAGGAGAGATTTTTTAACTGTGTGCTGCCAATGATTCACTTTCTAGAGAGATTGCTCCATTCTTCAAGTAAGCGCGACCATGGAGTTAAGTTTATAGGATGTGGAGGGCCTGCCCCCCTGCCAGAAAACAAGAAAATGGTAGTTTTTCCTCCTTTTTAGTTTTTGGGCATTTTTTTTCCTGTTGAAGTATCAACTTTCATGAAGCTGGCATTTCATAGTGGAACCCTTTTCCTTTTCCATGTTTTTATGTCTGATAGATGTTGGTGTGAAATGTGCAGATGATTTAAAAATGGCAGGGCAGATACTTCTGTGAATACCCAACTTGTATTCCAACACTACTTAGATTCTCCTTTTGAATGGGCACAGCATAATGGCATAAGGATTAAATGAGACAAAATGTAAGGTGATGCATATGGGAATGAATAATCATATGAATTTTTAAGGTTTAGATTGTTCAAGCATTTAAAACAATCTTTCTCGTGATAACCTAATGATTATTCTAGATAATAAATTAAAGTCTGAGGGGTAAGTAAATTAATCATTAAAAATACATATTCACTTATTAGGACCCTGTTAAGCATCATTTCGGATAGGGATGAGGCTGTCATGATTCCAATTTAAAAATCTGTTATTAGACCAATTATGGAATATGGATCAGAGTTTTGTGTTTCTTCTAGAACAGGCATTTCTAGACTTGACAGAGTTCAAAGGTTCTTTACTAGGAAGGTAAGAAACTTATCATGTATCTTGTAAGAGGCTAGACTGATGAGGCTAAACTTTTCAGTCTTTTATAGACTCTTTACTGGTGACTTATTTTGATCTTTAAATTTTCCAAATGACTGTGTGTTAACGTCAGTTGTAGGCTTCTGAAAATATGGGCACTAGTAGTTGAAATACAACTTATCTGCCCTAACTTTGTAATAAAATAAATCATTCTGTGGGTAAGAAAGTAGAACCATTTTGTGGTCTATTACCCTACAATTCTAACTACACTTCCCTTTCTCTGTTAAAACTGTCATATTTCCTCTTTTTTTTTTTTTTTTTTTTTTTTTAAGTTTATCTGGTTTACATCCAGGTTGGCCAACTCTTAGGTTCCTTCAGGGGTCAACCTCTTCTGAGCTAAAAAGCACTGCCCTGTCCACTATCAGTACATGCACTGACATCTCATTGTCTAACTCTTCAAAGAGAAGCATCATATACCAATAGTCTATATTGTCATTTGAAATGTTTTACCTTATTCACTGTTTCCTAGTTCCTTTCTTTTATGAACCTGAAGCACAGTAACCTTCTGATTATGTATAAGTTTCCTGTATTTTGACTCAACAGCAAATTAAGGCTCTGTTCCAGATCATATCAATTTCTGCAGTCTGCTCTGGTACAGGTACACACTAAAATATGTCTTCATAAAGGTTTTGAGAATGTGCAGTATATTCTTCTCTCTTAACCAAATGTTTGTACATTTGGGGCTTTCTAACACTACTCCGTGATCACTGTTGGACTCGTTCATTGTTGTGACTGTGGTGGTTGCCCTCCCCCTTTTCAAAGTCAGGCACAGCATATAGCTAGGCTTATTCATTTGCTAGTTTCATTCCCCCACACTAACAAAGTGGTCTATTAAAAGGACTGCTTTCTTCTTACTGCATCCACAAAGCTTTAAAAGTGGGGAAAATTTTTCCCTGTTATCACAGCATGTGTTACACTTGGAACGGCAACTGGATGAAAAAGAAGTTATGTACTAACCATAACGTACCATCTGTATTGTCCATTTTCATTCTTCCTCAACTAATAGGTTCGAAATTGATCCTTGGATCTGACTCGGCCATTACACTAGCTTGTGGCCTTCAAAAAACTCTTGAGATCCTACTCTTCCCATAATGCATCAACCCTAACATCTCTCAGATCTCATTTGCTGGTTGACAGGAAGACTATAACTGATATGCCATAACTGGAGTTCAATGCAAAGGACACATATGTCCTCAAAGCTTCTTATTCCTCCAGAAGTCATTCATTATTACAATCGAGGGGGTTGGTGGGTGGGGAGTTGAAGAAGAATGAAAATGGACTACACAGATGGAACATTATGATGAGCACATAACTTCTTTCTCTGATGTTGTCAATTTTCATTCAATCCTCAACTAATGTGACCGAGTCCCTAGCTACCTACAATCCTGGGTGGATTCTACGGAAGGATATTTCTGAATACAGTTGAGCCAAAGGCTGCTCTTCCCCTCGCGACTGGATCTACTTTGTAATGAATGATAAAAGTATGAGGATCTGACCAGGTTGCAGGTGCGCATATACGTCTATAGATGGTCTACACTGGAAGACAGATGAAGTTGCCATAGATCTGGTTGAGTGAACCTTTAATGGCTTTGGTAAGGTAAGAGTCAATTTGTTATAGATAAATGTCAATCATCTAGCTAGAGTAACCTTTGTAACCGATTTATCCAATTAGTATGTGCAAAGGCAACAAATAGTTGATCTGTCTTTCTAATCTCTTTTGTTCTGTGCAGGAAGAAACATAATTGTCTATGAACATCCAATAATTGCAGCATATTTTCCTCTTTATTTGTAAATTTTGGAAAGAATACTGGCAAGTTAATAGATTGTTTGAAGTTAGATTCTTATACCACCTCAGGAAGGAAGGAAACATTGGTATACAACGTGACCCTATCCTTACGAAAATTCAAATATGAAGTTTAAAAGATAATGCCTGAATTTCTGAAATTCTTCTAGCAGATGTAATTGCCACTAAAAAGATAGTTTTCCAGTTCAGGAATTTAAGATAACATTTAGCTGCCGGTTCAAAGGTAGAATGAATTAAGTTTTGCAGTACCAAATTTAAATCCCATGGTGGGCGGGGTCCTTATAAGGGGGTCTGCGCAAAACAGTACCTCTCAAAAAAGCCTTACACAGTTTACAGGAAGCCAGAGAAGAATTTTGAAATCCCATATGAAAATTAGAGATTGCTGCCAGTTGGACTTAAATTGCGGACGAACTAGCACCTTTATCAAATAAACTCACCAAAAATTCCAGAATATATTGAACTGGAGCTGAGAAGGGGTCTATCTGATTTTGTTCTGCCCAACAATCTTTTCTATTTACTCCTGTTGGGAAGATAAAAGTATGGAATGGATAGGGGAAGACAGCATTGATTGTCTGGCTATTAAAGGAATTGGAGAAACCATGATGTTAGTTTGAGATTTGAGATATCCAGTTGAACTGTGCCTGTCGGGTGAGACATATTAGATAAGGCCAAACAAAGGGAAAACAAATCTGCCGAGGCCAGTAAGGGGCAATGAGGATGACTTTGCGCTTCAATTGGTCAGCTTTCTGTAGGAATTTGGGAATTAGGAGAGTCGGAGAATAAGCAGAGAGTAGACCGAAGGCTAATCATGGAGTAGAATCAGTGATTCCCCATGGGAGGGACAAGGGCAAAACAGCTGCTGCACTTGTTTACTGGAGAGGTAAAAAATCACAGTAAGGCTGGCCCCACTGAGTGAAATTCATATTTGTCACTTTGTTGTTGAGCAACCGCTCATGAGGTAGTAAGATGGACTTGCTCAGTTTGTCTGCTAAAATGTTGTACTTCCCTGGAATATGTATTGCTATCAGAAAGCAGCTGAAAGATGTTTCCCATTGCCACACTCTGAGGGCTTCTCGATGTAGAGGGTGAGACCCAATTCCCTCCTGCTTGTCAATGTAGCAAACTACTGACATACTGTTTGTCTGGACTGCAATTGTTCCAAGAGGGAAACAGACTTGGAATGCTTGCAATGCCAGAAGCAATGCTCTCATCTCCAGAACACTGATATGCAAGTTGGCCTCTTCAGAGGACCCAAGTGCCTTGGACCGTTTTTGTCAGAAAATGCCCCCCCCCCCCAATCTGGGAATCATCTGTGGTCACTGTGGCCTTGGGCTGAGGAAGGACAAAAGGATAACCTTGTAATATCTGTTGTGACTGCATCCACCAGCAAAGGTATCTTTTACATACTTGAGTTATTCTTATTTTCGCTGTCAGAGGTTGAAAAAGTATTGTCCACTGAGTTGCTAGCATCCATTTCTTTTTTATATAATAAATATGCACTTTGATTCTATCAGGTATCCTCCTGGTAGTCATTCCAACATAATAAAATACCCTTCATAAATATATCTACATATGTAAAGAATTAGATTACATTAATGTTCCCGCCAGGAAAATATTAGGTATGTCCAAATGTGGACAATGTAACATACGTAGATATATTTATGAAGGGCATTTCATTATGTTGGATAACCCCTCCTATACTATTACCACTAATGGGAGTTTTAATTGTCAAATGAAGGGGGTGGTATATTTCTGTGCAGGTTTAGGATGTTCAGCCTTTCATACTGAAATGACTACCAGGAGGTTACTTGATAGAATCAAAGAACGTCTTTATTATATATAAAAAAGAAAGTTCTGAAAAGTGCTTCATACAAGCACACTTTGAAGTGTTCTAATTATAAGAAGTTTTTATTTACAGTTATTGAATAGGGACAAATTGATTTAAGAGGGGGGAACCTAAGGAATTTACTTGAACAGAGAGAAGCTTTCTGGTAGATTAAGTTGCCACCTGATAAATCCCCTGGGCTTAATGACACAGTTAACATTAAATGTTTTTTGAAAAATATGAGAGTGTTTGTAAATAAAGGGCATTAAAGAAATGTATTCTTTATGTTCATAGTATTATTTAATTATTGTAATTAATTAGATAATTGATGTAATTTGTATGTGTACTTAAACCTAGAGAAATTGTGATGCATTTGTATTCTGATTAAGTCTTTTTGATGAAAGCAGCTAATAAACTGAGTGGACACTACTGTTTGAGTTCCCTTGCTGATTCCTATAAAAGTTTTTTTTGTGTTATTTGTAATTTACGGTTATTCAGAGATGTGAACAAATATGTAGCACTTGATCTCATGCTTCTGTCAGTTGATGCCTGGTCAAGATGGTAATGAGCCAGTCATCTACAAATGGAAACATCAAGAATCCTTGCAGTCTCAAGTGAGCTGCTACCACTGTCATGCACTTGGTGAACACCCTGGGGGCTGTGGGGAGGCCAACGGCAGACTGACTCCCAGCCAGAAGTGTAAATACCTTCTGGATCATCTGTTCATCTTTATGTGACAGTGCAGAATGGACTGAACTGTGACCATCCAGAACTTTGTGTGTCAAAATGACTTGTTCAATACACTGAAATCCAAAAAAATGTCCAGTCATGTTTTCTTTGGCACTAAAAATAATCTTCAGTAAGTTCTGGATTCTATTTAGTCTAGTGAGACTTCTTGGATGACTCTTTTTCTTAGCAGCTTTCGAATTTCCGGTGTTGCTGCTTTCCTTTGTGTGGAACATTGGGAAATTTTCTTGATAATGGAGGAGGTGGGGAAAAGTGTATTATATAACCTCTGGAAAGAATTCTCTGTACCCGACTGTCTTTTGTTATATCTAGCCAGGCTCTCTGGTGCAGAGTTAAGCAACCCCCAACTGCCTCCAGAGGTGAACAATCAGGCCTCCTTTCAGGAGCGCTGAAAGGATCTGTCAGGAAAGGAATCTCTGGACCCCTGGTTTTGCCTCCTCTGCCATGGGGGCATCACCTTCCATTATAGCTCCCCCTCTGCCTCTGGGGGTACTATCTCCACTTGTGTCCTGGAAAGAACCCTGGGACTTTCTGAACCACATTTTTCAACCTCACTGTTGATGCCTGGAAAAGGTCCTTTGAGGGGTCAAAAAAACACATACCCACTGCAGAGAGGATCTTTCAATCTTTCTCACATCTGGAGAATGTGTCCTTCACTGTAGGGCCAAACAGAGAAGAGACGTTAAAAGGAGCATTGACAAACAAGGACTTGAAGGACTCCGCAAAATCACTCAGGCACATGCAGGCATGTCTCCTTATGGAAATAGCAAAAGTAAATTAAGGCACCAAAGTTACACACTGGAAATCAGTCGTTGTACTTTATTGCAGAAGACAAACGGTAAGCGCTTTCACAACTTAACGTTGCTTCATCAGACCACATCACTACAACTGATGCTTGGTTAAATACTAGGACAATTAGTATGAGATCACAATTTAAACAGATATTACCCCGCTAACATAAGAACATATATCGATATCCATAAAAAAATGCATAAAATATATAGAAAGGTGTGTATTTACACACAATAATATTTAAAAAAAGGGGGAATGTCATCCCTCATGGTTATTAAAAAAAAAAAAAATATATATATATATATATATATATATATATATATATATATGTACATATCCACACACATTTTGTGCACATATAACCATAATAGTACAATAAAAAATATATAAAACACTCATATTTAGTGTTTAAGGCGCCTTGCCTTAAGGTAAGGAACTAATGAGGTGCAGCCATTCAAACCAGGATATCTATCTGCTTGTAATTTAGTGATCCATTGTTGTTCTAATTCTTCAGTGTGGTTTTCTACATCACCACCTCTGTTTGTCCTTACTATTTGTTGTAAGATTAAAAATTTAAAACAATGACTACTGTCTGTATTCAGGACATGATTAGCTAGAGCATTTGATTGCTTCTGGTTCCGTTGGTTCCGTATGTCCCTTATATGTTCTAACATTCTTTCTTTAAAACTCCTATTTGTTTTGCCTACATAATAGGCATGGCATGTTTGGCAAAAACAAAAATAAACAACATCGACACTTTTACAATCATAGTAATTCTTCGTATAAAGTTTAAAACATTTCACAGGATGAATGTACTCATTTTTAGTGTAGACATGCTGACAAGCAGCACAATTCCTGCACGGGAAGGTGCCCTGTCTGTTTGAGAGATTTTTTCTAAAAGACTGATGTTCTCTATTACAGAGCTGCTGCTTTAAAGACACATTATTTCTAAAACTGAAGTTTGGGGTGTCACCAACTGTGGAAACCAGACCTGGTATTTCATGAAATAAGTGCCTATTCTTTTTAATAATTTCTGTATACTTACTGATGTCACTTTCAAATCTAAACACTATTCTAAACTTATTTCTATCAATACTTGTATCATAAGGTATACTTGTATCAGCACTATAAGAGCTCATGTATGGTTTACATCTTGTAGATCTCAATTTCCATGCATCTGCTACCACTCTACCTCAGAAATCACAGTCTTTTAGAAAAAATCTCTCAAACAGACAGGGCACCTTCCTGTGCAGGAATTGTGCTGCTTGTCAGCATGTCTACACTAAAAATGAGTACATTCATCCTGTGAAATGTTTTAAACTTTATACGAAGAATTACTATGATTGCAAAAGTATCAATGTTGTTTATTTTTGTTTTTGCCAAGCATGCCATGCCTATTATGTAGGCAAAACAAATAGGAGTTTTAAAGAAAGAATGTTAGAACATATAAGGGACATACGGAACCAGAAGCAATCAAATGCTCTAGCTAATCATGTCCTGAATACAGACAGTAGTCATTGTTTTAAATTTTTAATCTTACAACAAATAGTAAGGACAAACAGAGGTGGTGATGTAGAAAACCACACTGAAGAATTAGAACAACAATGGATCACTAAATTACAAGCAGATAGATACCCTGGTTTGAATGGCTGCACCTCATTAGTTCCTTACCTTAAGGCAAGGCGCCTTAAACACTAAATATGAGTGTTTTATATATTTTTTATTGTACTATTATGGTTATATGTGCACAAAATGTGTGTATATGTACACACACATATATATATATATATATATATATATATATATATATATATATTTATTTTAATAACCATCAGGGATGACATTCCTCCTTTTTTAAATATTATTGTGTGTAAATACACACCTTTCTATATATTTTATGCATTTTTTTATGGATATCGATATATGTTCTTATGTTAGCGGAGTAATATCTCTTTAAATTGTGATGTCATACTAATTGTCCTAGTATTTAACCAAGCATCAGTTGTAGTGATGTGGTCTGATGAAGCAACATTAAGTTGTCAAAGCGCTTACCGTTTCTCTTCTGCAATAAAGTACAGTGACTGATTTCCAGTGTGTAACTTTGGTGCCTTAATTTACTTTTGCTGCTGTTGTGTGTTTTGGGCACCTCAGTGTACCTGCAGCTGTTTGGTTTTTGCATCTTCAGCTCCTTATGGAAATGCCTGAACCTGAGGCCCTTGAGGCACCTTCTGCAGCATGCAAGATAAGCCTCATCGAAAAATTACAAAAAGCTTGTAGGGTAGCTAACTGACAGACTATTGAAGATTGAGCCTCAGCAGTTTCTATTACAGAAAGAGATTTTGATAACCCTAATCAAATCTTTTAAAGCCTTGTAAAATGCACTGGATAGTACAGCCATCTGAGTGCAAAAGTCATTGAAGCATACACACACTTTCCAAATCTGTTCATCACCCTAGACTCTCTGTTAGGAGGATGGACAGTGGAACTCTGTTCCACAAGTTCCTTTTCTATAGCTGCCACCATGATCATGGCATCTAGTGGTACCGCTTTACCCCGATATTCCCTGTCTACTGGTGGAGCCAGAATCCAAACTGGCCTCTTGGGGACTGGCTCAACCAAATCAGGTTCTTTCCATACCCGCCTAGAGACCAAGTCAATGAGCTCATCAGCAGGAGGAGTAACCAAGGAGGTTGACGGGTCAGCTCCAAAGGCTTCCAGAAATACTGATTCCTTCAGAGAATAGTCTTGGGAAGACCATCCACCCTTCTCCTTAATGATCTCAAGAATATCTCCAAATGAGACATCACCAGATGGTGATTTTGTGAACCCCTCTTCTTTATCAAAGTCAGTATCCTCGGTGACTGACTCCTGAGGAGTATCCAAGTGCCTCCTTTTGGGCTTCCTCTTCCTAGGGACTTCCTCTGTGGGGTGATCTGGTGAAGTATCAGAAAGATTAGGATACCCTGCTGGGTGGCCTGGAAGCTT
Organism: Protopterus annectens; assembly: GCF_019279795.1. NCBI lineage: Eukaryota > Metazoa > Chordata > Ceratodontiformes > Protopteridae > Protopterus > Protopterus annectens. The sequence goes on from NC_056750.1 coordinate 379,251,107, forward strand.
TGAGCCAGCTGTTCCTGTAGGGTAGAATGTAGAGGCTCACGGTGCAAAATCATCTGAGAAGCAGAGGGCAGATCTGAGGGGCTAAGACCCATCTGTACTGCCGGAGGAGAGTGTACTCTCTTCACAACCTCAAAGGCAGATCGTTCTGGAGGGAAGGAAGACAACAGAGCTGAGAAAGCAAGTTTCTGGTTCATCACCTCTCTCTGCTTCAAGTGTAACCTACCTGAGGCAGAAGCTGGAGCCAAGTTGTCCAGTGCCGAAGCTCTGAGAGGAAGAAATGGCTCCGAAAACCTTGGGGTTGACTCAAACTTCCTAAATCTGACAGGGATGCTTCAACTCCAAGAGTCATCTCGAAGCTGGTGAACTCAGAGCAGTATCCGGATCCACAGAAAGACTTTCTTTGGACCGAAACCAGACGGAACTAGAACACCCAGATCCGAGGACTCAAAAATAATAAGTTGGTTTAGAAAAGGAGCAGTAACAGGTGGAGTAGTGGATGATTGTGCTTCCTGATCTGAAGGGGTAGGAGCCATAAGAGCTCCAATCTGAATTTATGCTGTGCAGAATCTCCTCATCATTCTTTCCACATTTGCTTCAGTAAGACTCCTGGAGGAATACGAAGATGCCAGGGATGGAAACTTATAGCATCTTTCCAAAAAAAAGGGGAAGGCAATCGGGACAGCACTAGATCCAAACTGGAGGAGTATGTGGTCTGGGGTAGAGGCTTTGGATCCAAGACAGTAGGATCTGATAAAGATTTTTTTCAGATCCAAAGAAGGTTGGATCGTAAAATGTTTTGGATCCAATTTCTTTATTTTCTAAGGAGGTTCAGACGAAGAACAATCAGAACACTCTGAAGGTTTAGACCTCTTCAATGGGTCTTTAGATTTCTGTTTGGGGCAGTGAGTCCTAGAGATGGCTTCACAAAAAGAGGTGGGCAGAAAACCCTTTAACATTAACTTATTTCTCCTGTCTGCAACAGCATGAAAATTAAACATGTTGCAAATGCTGCAATCTACCTTTAAATGATCTGAGCCCAAGCAATAGATGCAAAGAGAATGGTCATTAGAGAGAGGTATTTTGTGCCCACATTTCTTACAGTTTTTGAATCCCAAAACACCTTTTTCGAAGATCCTGTCAATAATATAAACAATCAAAAATATACAACTTTTTTTTTTAATTAGTAAAGGGCAGAAAAGTAAAGTATCACCAAAGATACTGAAATAATTACACCAGGTGTAAAGGAAAGAAAAAATAATACCAGCAATATTAAATTCAGAGCACACAAAGTGCAAAATGGTTGGGAAGGAAACCACCAAAGATACTGAAGAAATTACACCAGGTGTAAACTTTAAAGGAAAGGTAAGATAATAACAGCAATAGTAAATTTAGAGCATATAAAGAGCGAAAGGGTTGGGAAGGAAAAATAGGCCTACCAATAATGGTAGGAAGAAAAATACACCAGTGAGTGTATGAAAGGAGCTTAGAAGTACAGGGAAACAAATATATATATATATATATATATATATATATATATATATATGTGTGTGTGTGTGTGTGTGTGTGTGTGTGTGTGTATACACACACACACACACACACACACACATATATATATATATATATATATGTGTGTGTGTGTGTGTGTGTGTGTACACACACACATATATATATATATATATATATATATATATATATATACATAGAGAGAGAGAGAGATTCACTTCATAATGTCAAAATACTGAAACATCGAATTTCAGTATCTCGAAACTATGAAACCGAATCCACAAAACACAGAAACTACAAAACTCCGAATCCAAAACAGCGAAATTCAAAACACCGAACAAACCGCATAAACTACACCATACATACACCACAACATCCACATCACAACATAAGCAAAAACTATACACACACACACACAACTCATACACACATAAGCAGGGGGGAGAGCCCCCCTGTGCCACCCACACCCCCCTACTTATATATATACTAACTCCAAGATCGCACAAACAGGAAACAAAAGCAAACTCACACATGCACATTCTCCAGTCTCTCACACACACACACACACATCAAACATATCAGCACAACACACTCTAATCCCTTACTGCAAATTTAATTTATTTCATTGTGTTGTGTGATGGCAAGGAGCTGCAGAGTCTGTTAGAGTTTGATAATATGGCCACACTTATAAAGGCACTGGGTGTATTTATAGACTGTGACTAAAAAGCAGGTGAAGTACTAGAGGAGGTAGGAATGGGCATCTGCAAACTTTTTGAAAAGATAGATCTAATGTTGTCAATTTTCATTCAGTCCTCAACTAAAGGGTTCAGATTTGATCTTTAGATCCAACTTAGTTGTTAAAGTAGCTCATGGCTTCCAAAAAACTCTTGTGCTCCTTCCCTACCCATAATGTTGCACAGCAAGGTGTTGTTATACATGGAGAATATGTTGTTTACATATGCGCTGTAGTTTTCAATGTTATGAAGCACACTTTCAATGTTCTGAGTTTTCAATGTTTTGGGTTTTCAGTATTTTGGGATTTAGATGTCTTGGTCTCAATGTTATGCCTTTATAAGTGTGGCCATATTATCAGACTCTAACAGACTCTGCACCTCCTTGCCATCACACAACACAATTAACTAAATTAAATTTGCAGTAGCACAACAGCAAAAGGCTGGCTCTACTATTCTTGCAATTTACTATACTCCATAGTTTTATCATCATTAGTAATACGGTTTTCACTTTTTTCAGATTTCACAGGTATAACAGTGCTACCATTACTTTTACAAAATTTAGTTGTGTGCCCTCATTTTCCACAATTAAAAGATAATATGTCTACAACTGATATTTTGAGTGTTACCATAATATGACACAAGCTCTACCATAGGTCTAGCTTGTTCAGTGTCTCACTAGCAGCACAACAAAGTCTTCAGTGTCCACAGGGTCAGTCTGAACCACCCACTTTCATAAAGAAGCAGACAACTCCTATGAGACACTGAATATCAGTGGCTCCCATTTCTATCATTTTGGTTTCAGTACGCTGACCCTTAAAGTCTACCCCCAATTTATGTACGTATTAAAATCATATACTTGAGATATTTTATTCATTTTTATTTATTTTGTTTAACAGGTTTGTGTGACTAGGTTTAGTCAAAAAACCCTTTTCAGTGGAGGCCCAGGGAGGAAAGCATCAACATATTACAAACATTTTTAAAAAGATATTCAGTAATATACATTAACAATTACACCTATATTTTCTAATTAGATGACATTCATATAAAGGTAGTATTAGCAGATACTTAACACTGAGCATTTCAAGAGTTATATTAGTAGGTTTGTCAAACACACAAGAGATCATGTGATTAACAGTGGCACTTGTCCTGGAGAAATATAGTTTTCTCTAGTTGATGCTTCAGTGGTGGCATTTTACTTTTTTCCCCTCATTTCCTGTGTTACTCTACATTTTTTGAGGTAACACTTTATCCATTAGTAGTTTAGCTACACAGTGATATAGTCTACTTATTTCTATTATATCACACACATTTCTCTTAACAATCCTGATTACTGTGTTCATCTGTTTTACCAGTCTTCTCACATTTTAGGTCTTATTTCCTTTCTGTAATATCTATGCCTTGTTAATATGTCTGTCCAGCTGTATTACATCAAGCAAGTCTTCCCTTGAATCATTTTCTTCTGGATTGAGAAGGTCTTCTTTGCTCTCTATTTCCTAAGAGTAATCTACAGAAAGTTCCAGAAAATCTTCATGTGACATATCCTCTTCAGATGCACCCTGCTTCATCTGCTGCTCATTCAAATGGGAAATATGGGAACCCATTGGCCCATCACTCTACATCACCTGGGTCAGAGACTCCACTACTTCCTGCCCCTTCCCTTGCTGTGCAACTTCAACTGCACTTTTGTACCAGTCTCCTACAGAAGGCTCTAAATTATCATCATGTTGCAAATCTTCTTCAGATGCCTCCTGCCCCACCTATTGCTTCTTAATCTGGCGAACCATCATTCCATCATGTTGCGACATTGCCTGCATTAGACTCTCCACACTAAATCCTTCACTTCACAGATAAGCTATAACTTTAGTTTCTACTGTTTAACTTCTGCTTACAAATTCTGCTTTCTACATTCCCCTTTTGTTTTCTTATTTTTTGTATTGTGACATTTTTCATATCTCAGTTCCTTGCCTGTATTTCTTGTCAAATATCTTTGGAGATGTTTTTTTTTCATTCATTAGTTAGGCTTTCTACTTTGCATAAATATCAAACCATACCAGATCTATGTGATGAGTTTCATAAATCTGTTGTACTAACAAATGCATTTTTTTGAAGTTTTTGATAGTTTTTCTTGTGCAAGTAGTTTTCTTTCTTCTAATTATTCTTTCTTAATCTTTCAAAATATCTTCCATCTGGAAATTCTGGGCTTCTTCCGTAATAATAAAACTGCATAATTTTTTACTTATCCTCAGCAATCCATCTTGTCATCTTTATAACTCTTTTTGGCTTGTCAGGTTTTTGGGGACTTCTGCTTCCTTCTACAATGGGGAGCCTGGCCTATCCCTGTTGTGAGAATGTTTTTGTGTTCTGAGGATTCTATATTCACTTTTTATCAGTGCCTGCATCAGGACTGGGCCAAAGTCGGCTTTTTATCCTGGGGGCTTTTTTATCCTGAGAAATGTGCAGCAAGCTATTTCTTTTATTTTTTAAAATATAGTTTTCCACGATATATAAAATACTGTCTATATATCAGTGTCGTATTGATGAGGTTTTGGGAAAACAAGGTCCACCAAGTGAAGGTACTCACCAAGACTTAAGGATAAATGAAGTTCCAGCAATACTACTCTCCTTTTCTTGCTGATTTTATCTCTCCATTCTGCAATAAGATGAAACATATGTGACAGTGTCAACTTTGAGCCCACCTGGCTCAAGTCATTGCAGAAAAAGGTCCATTAACCAGTTCCTCTACCTGATTGACAAATAAATACATAACTAAATATTTGCACAACACAACCTAGTCACTAGCTTCACTAGTTTCAAGGTCATACACTGAAAAAGTGGTATGTCAAACTTACTAATAAAAGATTTTCACCCTTCTCCTTCAATTTGTTCAACTTTTTATATAACTGTAGCTAGAAAAGAGAAGGTGCCTGGAGAAGAAGCATCCAATAAGTTACCTTTAAGTCACCAGTAAACAAGGCACATTAGTAAAGGAAGTGCTACACATGTCACACAGACATATAGATGTTTCTGGGTGTACTTGTTGCATTACTGGGGGAACAGAATCAAATCGATTCTAAGCAGGTAGGAAGGTACAGCTATGCGAGTAAACTTACCATAATCGTAGTTGTTGCAGTAGTCCAACCAATGACAAATTTATACAGTTCAGGATCAGACATCTGGTCAGTATTCAAAGCTTTAGGGTGCTCTTCTTGTGTCCATATATTCTAGGAGGCACGAACGCATGCTGGTATAAAAACAGATATACAGATGCCAAAATTCAGAGCTTTCTTGCTTTCATAAGGAAAGGGAGACGAAAGCCCAAAAAATAGTACAAAAAGTTCTGTGTTAGCTGAAAGGGGAAAACAGGAATGGGAGGGAGCCCCACCTTGGCAGAAAAGATGAGGAGGAAGGAGGGAGGGTGTTTGTGCTTCAAATGGATCTATTCAGACATCTAATGTTATGGTAAGTTTACTTACACAATTGTACTATGTTCAACATTAGATCACTGTAGCAGTAGCCTAAGCTATATGGAATGATTAAATTGCTTACACAGCCAGGAGAGAGGAAGAAGGGTCAGACACGAGGAGTTCCTGGAAGATAGTCCTAGCAAAACTTGCTCTTGCTCTGGAATAATGGTCAGTCTTGTAATGACTGTGTGTATAAAGATGACCAGGTTGCTGCTACTAGAATACTTCAAGTCCACCCTTGTCCACAAAGCACTAGACATAGACAATGCTTTAGTAATGTGGGCCTTCACCGTGGAAGAAAGGGTCTATCCATGGTAAGAATAACAAAACTGAACTGCATGGGATAAGCATTTAGATATAGTTTGTTCTGACACTGGTTGTCCATTTCTCTTACCTGGAAGTTGTCCTGAAGTCCTAAATTCCCTAGTTCTATCAATACAGTATCTCTGCTGCCTATAGACATACAAAGAATGCAAGACTTTTTCTCCATGAAATTTTGGAACTGGAAAGAACACACAGACATAAATAGATCACATAGGTGATTCAGATGCAACCTTTGACATAAAGGAAAGGTCAGTTCTTAAAGACACTCTATCCCTATGAAATGTAAGATATGTTTGAATTACTGTAAGCGCTTATAGCTCTTAAGATACTCTCCTTGCAGATGTCAGAAGTGAACTGTTTTCTATATCAGGAAATTCAAATCAGCTGGTTCAAAATGAAGCAGCATACATTTTTTAACAAAGTTAAGTTCCCAAGTAGGAGTCACCTATATTCTAGGTGGATGAATATGCAAAACCGTCTTCATAACTGCTTTACATGAAATAAAGAAGGGGGATTCAAGAATAGAGAGGCAGAAATGGCCAAAATATGAATCTTAATACATGAATAAGAAAGGCCAGGTTTTAACAGTTCAAAGAGATAATGAATAACCAAAGGAACTTCTGCCTTAAAAGGGTTCTTGTTCTTTTTATGGCACCAACTAGAAAACATCTTCCATTTGGCCAAATAAGATTTTCTAGTAGGAGATTTCTTAGCCTCCTTTAATACCTGCTGCACATCCTCTGAAAATAGGTGCCTGAGAGGGATTAGAATTCTATTATTTAGGTTGTCAGATGTACAGCTTGTAGATTTAGGTGAAATAAAGTCCCTTGTCCTTTGTGAGTAAATCCATCCTGAAGGAAGGTATGTGGCACCTGCCCAAGGCCATTTTCAAGAGAAAAAAGAAGCGCTGTTATCTGGGCAAAAAGGGAGTTACCAATATTATCTTTGGAGAGCCCTTTTTGATCTTTAAAATAACACCTGTTATCAGAGGAAAGGGTAAAGCACAACAGGACTTTCTGTCCATGGAAATGAAAAGGCATCTGTCCTCCAGGCCTTTTTGTAAGAAGCCAGGAATCAAAATTTCTTTAGTTGTCTGCTGTCACTGGAGGCAAAAAGATCTACCTGGGAAGTTAGCCACATATGAATTATCTCCTAGAAGACTCCTATGTGTAACACACATCTCTGTCAGGTGGTCTGTCTTAATCCTGCTGAGAGTATGTGCACAGTATTCTGCTCTGATAGAATGTTTGTAGCCTAAAGGGACAGACTGTACCAATTTGCCAGTTCTTAAGCTATCTCGACTTGTCTGCCTACAGGATAAGACCTGGTCCCCCTTGCATGTTTATAAACCACATGAAAGTAGTGCTGTCTGTGATTACTGACAGAGGTCCTGGAGTCCACACATGATTGAAAATTTTCAGACCATTAACTAATGTTATCTTCACTTCGATTTTAAGAGCTTCCTTCTAAAATCATGATCCCACAGACCCTGAACTTTGAATAACTTGGATATAAAGTGTCACCCAGGTAAACTTCAAGGCATCTACAATTACAGACTGGGTAAGGTGCTGAAGGAGATATTGGAAGACCTGGATCCAAAGTCAATTAGTCTATTTACCAGTACAGTTGCTTCCTGACAAACATGAGAATAAACATTTGTAAAGACAGAGAGTAGAGGTTCTGGGCCCAAACTGCTTTGAAAAACCACTGAATTTTAATCGTGCAGTCCAGCCACAAGAACCAAAAGAATTGTGGAAACCAGGTATCCTAGAATCCTGAGGAATTCCCTTGATGTTGTCAGATGCTATAGATAAAACTGAAAGAATTGTTCTTTGTAAACGGTCACTTGTTCTTGTGGAAGGAATGCAATCATTAGAGATGTCTATCAGGCATTCTAGAAAATAATTTTGTGGGAAGGAATGATAGAAGATTTTTCAAGATTAATCTAAAAAGCTAGATTCTGAAATGGATTTCTGACAAAAAGGAGATATTTTTCACAATTTCAAATGGAGTATGCAAAAATAAAGAACTTGTCCAAACACAGAAAACATGTGTATACCTTGTATCCTGCAAAAAGCAATCGCTGGTGCTCGACACTTTGTGAATATATTTTGGTGCTACGGCAAATCAAGGGGTTAAAAAGAGAACTGAAAATGAGAACTAGAAACAGTAAATCGTAAAAAGTGTTTGAAGTTTCTGTGGATAGATATATGGCGGCAAGCATCCTTTAGACCCACTGTCACCAAGAAACTAAAAGGAAGAATTAGGGGCAAGAGAGACTGCAGAGTAAGCATCCTGAACTTTGGAAATTCAAACACAGATTTAGAAAAAAAGGATTGAAAACAGGTATCCAGAATATTTCCTTCCTGAGTACAAGAAACATTCTCAAATAGAAACCTCCTTTTTCATTTTCTGATACAGCTCCTATTAGCCTTTGACAAAGCATTTGAGAAATTATGGGAGTTAACAGGTGGGCTTGCTTTTCAGGATGGAATGGGATGGAACTCCTAGCACTAGGGGAAGATGGTCCCATTGCCTTCTGTACCTGTTCTGAATGATTCATAGCACCCAAAAATCTGTATTAATCTGGTGACATAGAAACAGGTGTATGGAAAGACTCACTGATCGGTTCTGGAGACTGCCAGGGTGGGGAAGGGAGAGGCATACAAGGGTGCCATAGGCAGTCATTTTTTTGACATGACTGCACTTGAGGAGCTTAGAACTAATCTTACACTGCTTTTTGAAGGGTTGCGTTCCTGACTTGTGTTGTGTTTGTTTATATTGTTTTCTACAGAATGGCTCTGGACTGGAATAAAAATCATACTGTATTTAGGAATAACGTACTGGAAAATTTACTTGACTCCTTAAATCAGTTTCTCTTTTTTGTTAAATCTCTTCAGCACAAAAATGAAAAGCCAAACAAAATGTCTATCTACAGGAGCAATAAGGATTTCAGTTACATCTTCAAGTAAATTTTGGGTATGCAGTAAAACAAATCCATGCATGAGTGATCCAGTAGCTACAACTCTAGATATTGCATTAGCAGCATCATAACAGAACCTCAAGGAGTGTTTACTAACTTGAGTGAGGGTTTAGGGTTCAGGCACCTAGCCAGTGTGACATTTCCCTATGGTACATGTGGTTGTGGACACATGGCTGAAATGACATTCAGCTGCAGAGAAATATGGCTGTTGTGACTTCCCTGTGGGCAAACAGAAGAATGCAGTGCCATGCCTACAACTTCAACAACCAAATGCACAGGGGGGAAATAATGAGCATGGCCCACAAGGGAACATAAGATAACAGGCAATATTGAAGGCATCAACAGCAGACTAGCCAATGGGCTTGTCAGTGACAGTAAAAATGCAGTGCACAATTGGCAGCACCTTTATAAGTGGGGTGTATGAACCACTACTCATTTCACAGTATCTAGAGAACATTACCTAACATACATACTGGAGCCTAAATGTGACTACACTAGCATGTGGGACATTCTCCACGCTATAGCACACTTCTACATGTTGTACTTACATAAGCAGGTACTGTACACTGAGTACAATACTCATTTGTTACTCTGCCCCCATGCACTTGGTTATTAAAGCTGTGGGCAAGGCACTGCATTCTTCTGTTTGCCCACATGGGAATTCACAGAAAGCCATATTTCTCTGCAGCTAAATGTCATTTCAGCCATGTATCCTCAACCAAATGTATTACAGGGAAATGTCTCACTGCCTAGGCGCCTGAACCCGAGGGTGGGTTTAACTTCTTGATTAGGTAAGTCAGCTATAGCCTTTTTCATGTCAGCACAGATGCGAAAAGAAATTATAACATATGAGCTTGGTAAATGACATTTATGAAAGCTAAACTGAAAGAGCTGTAGATCTTCTTCCTTAAGCTGTAAACGGCTCTATCATCCTTACTTGAAGGAAAAGGATAGGAAGAGACAAGTGGTAAGAGATAGTCTTTTTTGATGAAGAAACGATTGATGGGTCAGCTCTGGGGTTGTGGAAAATGTACTTATGTGACTGAGGAACCTTAAAGCCTTTCTGACTGCCTTGGAGCAGGAGGCTGGTTATCAGGGAAGATCTGGCTGCATTAAAGGCATTTTTAAGACCTGGAATAACTGACTGGATAGCCACAGATTTGAGAATGACTACCTGCAACAAGTTATAGTACCTTAGTTGAAGCTCCGAGATCTCTTTTTGCTCCCATGTAAATAACTCATTCTTTCTTCCTGTAGTATCTGAGAAGGATAATTTCTCTAAAGGAGAATATGAAGAAATATTCCCCAGTTTTCATGGAAAGAGACATGGGAAGCACAGTCAAAGAAAACATCTTTTTTATCCGAATCTGATTCTGAATCAGGAGGAGGAGGAACTCTCTCTCTCTTTTAGAATGCAGCTGTGTGGAACATGCAGACTGAAGGGATTTAAAGACCTTAAACAATCCTTTTACAAAAGAGAGCAATACCTCTTTTGTTTCCTTGGAAGGTGGAGTTCAAAGAACCAAGAAATGTTTTTTTATTTGTGATAAATTTTTCTTAGTTGTCAAAAAGGAAGATGACTGACCTGATGTCTGGTCCTCTCCCCAGGTGCTAAGCACCACCACTGTAACAACAATCTGTGGAACTTCTGTATTCTCTGGCAAATCACTCAGGTGTTGTTCTCCCCTGACCATTCCAGAAACACAGCTATCTCTATGGGATGTACTAACCTCCCAACAATTAATGGCTTCCTGAAGAGAGCCGAAGAGCAGTCTGATGGCACCTATATGGCGACAGCAGAGTCACTGATTGGGAGTTGGGGAAGAGAGGAAGTTATACTTCTTTACCTAAACAGAAAAAACAGGCCATATGGGAGTCTCAGTAAGGTATCTGACATCAGCACAAGTACTTCCCCATTCTCAAACACTTTAAGACAACAAGTAGCACTACTTTTCACTGAAAAATAGAAAGGGAGTTCCCAATGGAGTAATTGTGCCAGTATGTCTACTTTTACACCGGCACACACTCATGCGTCCTCAGATGTACAGTTACAAGTAAGGCGCCTACTGCTTTGGATACTGTCTGGACATCTGATCCTTGGCAGGATGCATTCCATATACCTTAGGCTATTGTAACTGACATCTAAGAGAAGATGAACATTCACCTTCCCTGATCTAATTTAAGGCTTCCAATTTGCAGGTCATGGTAATGCACAAGAAGCAGATTTGTGACTGAGATATTTTAACCACCCCTCTTAGCCAAACCTGAGAAAATAAAACCCATTTCCCAAAATTATACAGAAATCTGGACTTTCTGAAGGAAGAATTAACTGACTGGATAAGAACAGCCAGGTTCCACTGGAGGGTAACCGCCAAAACAGTAAGTCAAATTCGGGGGCTGAGAATAGCAAGATATTCTAAAAAAATATTAAACATCTTCAGAGTAGAAGAGTACATCTAATATACTCATTTAGAAAGAATAAATCCTGAAAAGTGTCCAAAGGAGGCAGGACCATTTAAGGATAGACAGGATCACTGGAAAGGCAACACACTCAAATGAAACAAACAGATGCATTTTGGCCAACCAGGTCATATTTCAAAGCTACAAGCCATTTAAGCTGCTCAACTAACTTAATGTTTACTTCAGTTTAAGTAAGACTAAGAGCTAATATTATACAATAAAGGGTACCATGTGTTAATGCTAAGTCTTCAATAAACTGAAATAAGTGCAACTTGGCAAAGAAGATGCAGTAGACTGCATAAGCAGACATATCTGGGATGTTAAAACAAACTCAATCAAGCTCCATATCGGAAAAGAAATGTAACTGAAACTAGTGCATACCTTATGTAGTACGTTTGCTATGAGATCTGGCATGCTTATCAAAACACTTTCAGGAAAAAGCATGTTCTTTGGGACAAAAATAATTTCAAGCAGAATGTAACTTGTTGTTTTGACAAAGGCAGAGAAGGAATAAATCATTCATAGCAGGGGTAGCACCAATGGCAGCTGGTGACTTCAAATCAAAGGGGGGCTGCAGGAGACAGCTGAATGGGTGGGGTCAATGGGAAGGGGAGGAGCTATGCTCAAAACTACAAAAACTGTAACTTTAATTAAATACGCTGCCCTGGGTGCCAAACCATCATTATGAGAGTCCAATAAAGACAAAATGAAGTGTAGAAGAAAAAAAATATTTCAGTGCATTGGCTGCATGACAGCTTACTTAATTCTAGATACAAAAAGGTTGTGAGGCATGAAAAAATAAATTACTTTTTAAATACATTACTGGGATGGCAGTCAAAATCAAGTATAAGAAAAACAAGCAGCACTCAACTCAAACCACTTCTCCTTGCACTGCAGTTCTAATTATAATTTATATTTGGCTTTAATAAAGTGCCAAGTAACATGCTGAAAGTAGCAATCTTAGTGATAGCCCCCAGTTGTAAAAATGTTTCTTATCCAAAAAAGACCTGCTGCCTGACAACAACGATCTACTTGTTTCATGGGGAAAACATGATTAAAGTAAAAAATGAAAAGCAAACAAGAAACAAGCTCAACATACATGGCTTAAAGGATTACTGCACAGTTTATGGACCACACACGATAGATTGGCATTCTGTTTAGTTTGCAGGTAAAGCCTGCAAAGATGACTGCAAGTCTCCAAAAAATGTAATGAGCTTCTTAAAATAATGTAATCCTGTCCTTTATTACAAATACTGTCATATGCATTTCAATACCCAAGGCTTATACGTTATCTAGTCATGTAAGTATTCTCTGCATGGCAACAACAGAAAGGCTTTAAATATTGGCAATTCTTTAACAGTATGCTTATTAAAGCTTACTTGCATCTTACAATCTCAGACAAGCTTACATGATGGTCATTAAAGCATTGCTATTTAAACACAGAGCAACACGCACTTTCGGAATAATAATAAGCATAAATCAACAGTATAAAAATATGACAGAAACCAGAACATTCTGCAAAATCAAGGACAGATGAAAAGCCACTGTAGTACTTGTGTCTACCTTGGATGGGGGGATACTCTGCATATTTACACTGCATAACTGTTCCTTGCCTTGCTTGGACACATCCAAAGTCACTACATGGGGGAGTGGGGTCACTACATGGGGGAGTGGGATGCAACAAGTATGTCACAATTTGAAATGTTTCTGGCTGACTATGATGGCCCTGACACATTCATCATACCTCTCAGCCTCAGAGCAAGAAATCTGGACAAAGCCATACATAGAAGTAAGACAGACCCAAAAATAAGGACAATTTTTAAATATTGCTCTTATAAACTTAGAAAGATAATAGAACAGTAGGTCTTGCATTAGTATAAATTTTCTGAAGGGTATGAAATCTGAAACTGAAATGTCTGTCATTATTTTCTAACTTCAGCCTTTAATGCTTTGCCACTAATTTGCCAAAAAAACACAATTTTATGAAAAATGGACCAAAAATGTGATGCAAAAATATAAAATAGCCACACAATACAACTGGGAACCTGTCAAAGAAGGGACACTTTTTAATATTAGTACTGCTAACTTGAGCAGCTGACAAAATAAAAATCTACATGCATTTCTGAAATAAAAGTAATCTATAACTCTGATTATTATTTATTAATTGTAAACCCTCCATGTTTTCTTCCAAAATTGCCATTTTGCGGAGGGATTATTAGGGGAAGAGCAACATTTTGATCCAAAATCGGGGACAGTTGAGAGGTTTGGATATGCCTAATTCTATAAAGCAATTTATTTGCACGTAGTTCTCAACCTGTTAATGCAGGAAATCTGGACAAGGCCAAATATTTTGGGGGAACATATAAACAGTACTAAAAATTGCCCTTGTATAAACTGAGACAGTTGACAAAATAACAGGTCTTGCTTTAGTATGCATTTTTCTGAAGGTTATGAAGTCTGAAACAGTGGTGTCTGTCATTATGTGACTTCATTCCTAAATTATTTGCCAGAAAACTACAAATTTTATGAGGAACAAACCAATAATAAGAAGCAAAAATCTATTCATTCTGCAAAAATCTGGACAGTTGAGAGGTATAGTTCAGCCGGGGCTGTCTTTGAGTTTGCTGCCCTTCCCCCCCTCACAAAATCATGGTCGAATGGAGCCCCCTGCAGCCATTCTAATGAACCATTACTTGGCTATTTCACCCCATTTACCATAAACACTAATATGCATACTACTTTACTTATGCGATGATTTGGACTTCATTTGAAAGTTATTTTGCATTTTACAGCGCAAACACGAATAGATATCTGCTAAACAAAGCAATGCAGTCTCACAATGAAAACAGACTTGGCATTAAAACTTCTCTGCCCTTGAAACTCACATTCATTGAAACAGCATTGAAACCCACATTCAAAGAAAATACATTTTTGCCAGTGGCAGATAAAGATTAACTTTGAGTTTAGGCTGTTTTCAAATCACAGGCCCCTTGCACACAAAAGATAATGCTCTTTCATACACCTTCCTGATTGTATTAAATTATATTCCTTGTACAATACAGTACAGTTGTAGAGGGCATTTTAAATTGATTGTTTTGAAATTTTTTCCAGTAAACAATGAAACAAAATGCATGCACCAGTAATGACAAAACTGCCCAATTCAGATCATTTCCATCATAAAAGTCTACTTAAACTTCTACAGTCCACCAGTATCAGTACATATGCACAATCTCTGAAGAAGTAAAAGTCATCTAAATAATTCTACATTAAAGAGATCTGTAACTAATAAACAGACTTGCTGCTAGCAAACAACTTTATATTTCATTGTTTCATCTACAAATAAAGTGCCTATTGCCCTTGAGGAATAAATTGCCTATCTTACACTAAAAATGATAAACTAGTAATATTGCAATAGGGAATGAATGGCAAACTGATAACAGGTTAATAAGTTACTAGGTATCTTCGCCAAAATGGAGTGCAGTATCCACCCCCTTTGCAACACAGGATAGCATCAACAAAGCATCTGTCTACTGTGGGAATAGAACCCACAGTCTTCTGCATCAAAAGCAAGTACATTATCTCAGCTCCTTGTACAATCTACTCACTCAGCTATATCTCTGAACTTTGCAGCGCAAGAAATCTGGAAAAAGCCAAAATGTATTGTGGGGGGGGGGGGGACAAAAGCCCAAACACCACAGACACATTTTAAACACTGCTTGTATAATGTTGGAAAGTTGGTAGAATAAAATGCTGAGTTACCACCATACATTTCATTGCCAATTTTTGAACCCAGGACCCTGTGCAAAACAGTCAGAGCAACATACCACTATGCCAAATCAGCTGTTTTGTGAAAAGAGGAAGACTGAAACTTAAATGGCTACCATTTAGTGAATTCAGTTCTCACCATAGCTGTCAACCTCTTAGCACAACACACCTGAACAAAGCCAATAATGGGGGAATACAGCCCCCAAACATATTCAGTGACTTCATTTCTCATCGTAGCTCTCAACCTCTTAACAAAAAACACCCGCACAAAGCCAGTAATGGGGGAATACAGCCCCCAAACATATTCAGTGAATTCAGTTCTAACCATAGCTCTCAAACTTAGCATAAAAAACCTGGATGAAGCCAATAGTGGGGAAATACAGCCCCAAAAATAGGGACAAATTTCAAATATCCATCTTATAAACTTAGAAAATTGCTAGAATAAAAGCTTTTGTGTTACCATGTACTTTCTGAAGAATATGATGTCTGATATTCAAATGCTTGTCATTTTTATTTAACATTTGTAACCAAGAAAGTCTGACTTGGAACAAAAGCAAATTTTCAGCAGAGGCCCAGGGAGAAACACTCCAGACAGATTAATGTCTTTGTAGAAGAGAGACACCAGAGGAAACCCACACGAACACAGGGAGGACATGCAGACTCCAGACAGAAGGCACCCCAGCCAAGAATCAAACCAGACAACATGTAGCTGTCAAGCAACAATGCTACCACTGCAACAATACACTACTGACTTTGCAAGGACACAAACATACACAAAGCACAGATTTTATGAGGAACAGAAAAAATATGAGGGAAACATCTGCAGTTTTTTTTACAAATGGTGGTGGGTAGGGGAATTCAGACTCTTGACACCTGGGCCCAAGGTAGAGGGTTCAAGCCTATTCTCTACCCACCACTATAGAGCACATGGGGCATGTTTTACACACACACACACACACACACACACACACACACACACACACACACACACACACTTTTGAATATTTCCAGATCAACATATCTATGGGAGGTGGGGGAAACTGAATTTCCTTCCCACAGTGAAAATCCATGCATAAATAAGGAGGATATGCTGTCTCTCCACTTAAGAACCCCAGCCAGGAAACAAACTGGAGAACAAAGATATATAATGCAACAAAACTATTGCAGCACTGTGATACCACAATTTACTAAAATCAGAGCATGCAAGTGATGTGAAGACACTGGTGAAATCATTTATTTCAGTTCTCTGTTTAGCCCTGTCGTGTTCTATATAAAATAGAAAAAAACAGTTTGCATAGTACTTTTTTGTAAGTGAAAATCAATACCAGCAGTGAAGTGATAGGATGTGTGGAAGCACACACACACACACACACACACAAATACAAACACACAAGTCACTGCTTACACATACCTCCAGGTAGTTTTGAATATTGCCAGATCAATCTATCAACATATCTATGGGAGGTAGGGGAAACTGAACTTCCCTTCCCCCAGTGAAAATCCATGCATAAATAAAGAGGCTATGCTGTCTCTCCACTTAAGAACCCCAGCCAGGAAATGAACTGGAGAACAAAGATATATAATGCAACAAAACTATTGCAGCACTGTGATACCACAATTTACTAAAATCAGAGTATGTAAGTGATGTGAAGACACTGGTGAAATTGAGAAGTTATGTACCTACCATAACGTTCCATGTTAGTTGTCTTCTCTCGCCTTCTTTCTTGCTTGATGGGTTCGGAGCTGATCCTCGGCTCCGACTCGGCACTTGCTAAGCTCGAGAGTCACTTTTACCAGCTCGAGGCAGCCCCATATCCCATGATGCAAGGCGGTAAGTACCCAGATCTCGTTTGTACCTATAGGGAGAATAACCTAGCACAAAAAACTTTCCACTGAGGAAAGAAGGCAATTAGCCTAATGGAAGGGCTGTAATGGGAACCAGGAAACTAACTGGTGCCTACAGAAGCAATCTTCCAAACAAGGGAGATCAAGGTCTGTCCAGGCAAGGGGGTAGGAGGGAGGGTCACAAGAAAGAAGGCGAGAGAAGACAACTAACATGGAACGTTATGGTAGGTACATAACTTCTCAATGTTAAGTTGTCAATCTCGCCTTCATTCTTGCTTGATGGGACCGCGTCCCTAGCACCTCTATCCTGGGTGGCTCAATGGAACAGACTCTTGAGAACCATAGAACCAAAACTGGCTCTATCCCTGGAGGCCAAATCCAATTTGTAATGAGAAACAAAGGTATGAGGAGTGGCCCAAGTGGCTGCTGCACAAATAGTGTCTAAAGGGAGTCTAGCCTGAAAGGCTGTGGAAGTGGCTAAACTTCTGGTGGAATGCGCTTTTGGTTTTGAGCACAGCTGTTTGCCCCTGAGTTGATAGATTTCGGAGATGGTGGAAGAAAGCCATCTAGATAAGGTCACTTTGGAAACAGGAAGGCCTTTCTTATTTACAGTATAAGAAAGAAAGAGCTGATTGGATTTCCTGAATTGTTTTGTTCTGTACAAATAATATCTGAGTTGGCGGTGAACATCAAGATAATGTAATTTTTGTTCTGATCTGTTGGAGTAATTAGGGAAAAATACAGGAAGATCAACAGATTGGTTCAAATTAGTTTTCGAAGCCACCTTGGGCAAAAAGGATGGATTAGTTCTCAAGGATACCCTGTCCTTGTGGAAGACCAAATAAGGGGGACGAACAGAGAGAGCATGAAGTTCTGACACTCTCCTAGCCGAGGTAATAGCGACAAGGAAGAGTGTTTTCCATGAAAGAAACTTCAGTGAACATGAAACAGCTGGCTCGAAGGGAGGAAGAATTAAGGATGTCAGCACTAGATTTAGGTCCCATTGAGGAGGAGGACTCCTGACAGGAGGTTTACGGAGGAAAATCCCTTTTAGAAAAGCTCTACAAAGCCTGTGGGACATAATGTTGTGATCTGCAAACTCGACATGAAAGTTCGAGATAGCAGCCAACTGAACTTTGATCGTGGAAGATGAAGAGCCCGAGTGAAAGATTTCCGCTAAAAAATCCAAAACTGCATGAACAGGGGCAGTAAAGGGATCTATATTCTTTGATTTTGCCCAAAAAGAGAAGCGTTTCCACTTGCTGGTATAAATCCTTCTAGTAGAGGATTTAAGGGAAGCCACTATGATATCCCTAACCGGGTTAGAGATCATAGGAAGCCTGGCTAAGGAAGGAAGTGGAGCAACCAAGCTGTGAGGTTGAGAGAAGGAATGGACCGATGCAGGTGACCCGATTGGTGGATCAGAAGGTCTGGCACTGGGTCCAGATGCCACGGCTGCACCAAGAGGTGACGGTGGAGGAACGGAAACCAAATTTGTCGAGGCCAATAGGGGGCAATGAGAATCATTTTGGCTCTCAAAACGGTGGCTTTCTGGAGTACTTGTGGAATCAAAGGAAAGGGAGGAAAGGCATAAAGAAGTCCCTGGGGCCAATCTTGGGTAAGAGCGTCTCTGGGGGGATGGCCTGGCAGTGGGAAGAGAGAGAAGAAGTCTGGGCATTTGCTGTTTTGGGGAGTAGCAAAAAGATCGCAACATGGGCAGCCCCATTCTAGAAATATCTCCTCCACTATGGATTGTTTGAGAGACCACTCGTGAGGCATGAGAATAGCTCTGCTCAATCTGTCCGCTAAAATGTTGGTTTTCCCAGGGATATGCGTTGCTACCAGAAACCGATGAGAGGAGATCGCCCATTGCCAAAGTCTGAGAGCTTCTCGACACAAGGGGTAGGACTTGGTTCCGCCCTGCTTGTTGATATACCATACTACAGACATGTTGTCCGTGTGAACTGCAATTGTTCCCAAGGGAAGAAAGTCGTTGAGGGCTTGCAACGTTAAAAGCACTGCTCTCATCTCTAGGACATTTATGTGCAGGTGGTATTCGAATGGTTGCCACGTCCCATGAACCATCCTGCCCTGATAATGACCCCCCCACCCGATCAGGGAGGTGTCCGTAGTGACTGTGGCTACCGGGGCCGGGGATACAAAGGGTCTGCCCTGATGAATCTGGGGAGAAGAAATCCACCAGGATAGATGGTTTTTGCAAGCTTGTGTCACCAGGATTTGATGACGCATGTGAAGTTGTTGGTAAGACCACTGGGTGAACAACATCCATTGAAGGAGACGCATGTAGAAGCGGGCCAAGGGAAGAAGAGTAATGGCCACTGCCATGAGGCCCAACACTTTCAGGACCAGTCTGGCTTGCACCTTTTTGCTGGCAAGGATGATCCGCACTTGACTTTGGATATCTGAGATTTTTTGGTCTGTGAGGGTTGCTGACATCCAAACAGTGTCTAAATTTGCGCCTATGAAAGTAATAGACTGGCAGGGCAACAAGGAGGATTTTTCGTAGTTGATCGAAATTCCTAACTGAGTGCAGAGATTTAGGTTGTAATCCCTGGCTTGAAGAAGTTGATGCCTGGTGGTGGCTGAAAGGAGCCAGTCGTCAAGATACGGAAACACCTGGAATCCTTGACGTCTCAGGTGAGCCGTGACCACTGCCATACATTTGGTGAACACTCTGGGGGCTGTAGTGAGACCAAAGGGCAGGGCTCTGAATTGAAAATGACTGGACCCCAGCCGAAAGCGGAGAAACCTTCTGGAGCATCTGTGAATTTTTATGTGATAGTACGCATCCTGAAGGTCTATTGAGCACATCCAGTTGTCTTTGCCCAGGAAGGGCAAAATTGATTGAAGTGTGACCATTCGAATCTCGTCTTTTCACAGACTTGTTGAGTCTGCTGAGGTCCAATATTGGTCTCCAATCTCCCGTCTTTTGGGGACCAAAAAGAACCTTGAGTAGATTCCGGGCTCTGAATGGTCTGTTGTAACTGGCTGAATGGCCCTTTTGTGTAGAAGCTTTGATACTTCTAACTTTGCAATTTCCCTTAGACCGGGTGACACATCTGGAAGGGAATTTTTGTGAGTGAAGGGACTTTCCTCGAAAGGAATTCTGTAACCCTCGGATATGATCGACTGTACCCATCTGTCTTGTGAGAGGGAAAGCCAGGCTTGTGGGTACAGCGATAATCTTCCCCCCGACTGCCTCCAAGGATGGACAGTCGGGCAACACCTCAGGGATGTTGGTTTTGTGGACCCCTCTGCCTCTAGGGTGGCATCTATTATTATTACCCCCTCTGCCTCTAGGGGTAAACTGACCACGTGTATCCGGCATGACTCCTTGGGATTTGCGGAACCACATCTTTCCACCCTTCTGTCCCTTGGGGTAAGGTCTAGAAGGGGTGGAAAAACGGACCCCTACGGCAGAAAGAGTCTTGCCATCCTGCTCACACCTGGTCAATGTATCCTTCACTTGAGGACCAAACAAAGTTGACCCATCAAAGGGAGAGTTTGTGAAGGACGCCTTGAAGGGATCTGCAAAATTACAGAGCCGCATCCAGGATTGACGTCTCAGAGCCACTCCTGTACCTGTGGCTCTACTCGCTCCATCTGCTGCATACGAAATCAATCGCATGGAGGAGATGGTTATGGAGTTAAGGATTCCTAGCTGAGAAGCAATCTTGTCTTGTGCCCCCGGAGCTGCAGGATCCTGTACTACTTCACCTAGTTCTTTAAGGATGTCCCTTTGGAGTCTGGTGAAGTGACACAAATAATTCAGCGAACGCATGGCAAAGGTCGCTGAGGAGAACATCCGCTTACCATACCTGTCCATGGTCCTGGAATCCTTGTTAGGAGGATGGACCGGTACGGAAGGATCTGCAAGTTCCTTTTTAGTGGCGGCCGCCACCACCATGGCATCAACAGGGACACCTTTTGTAAGGAATTGCTGTTCGGAAGGGGCTGTAATAAATTTAGAAGGCCTCCTGGGAACTGGCTCTACGGAATCAGGAGAAGCCCAAGCCTTTCGAGCAATTACCTGCATGAGGGGGTCAAAAGGCGGAGACACCCAGGAGGTGGAGGGTCGAGAACCAAACGCCTCTAGGTATACCGTCTCATCATCGGAGGGATTTATGGAGGGCCAGTTTCCCCTCTGTTTCAGGAGTTCTAAGGTGTCTGAAAAGGAGACATCCTCAGAGGGGGATCTTGGGGATCCCTCCGACTCATCTAAGTCGTTATCCAAAGTAATAGACTCAGGGGAGTCCAGGTGCTTCCTCTTACAAGTCCTCTTGCGCGGAGGATCTCCTGACGGATCAGGAGAATCCTCGGAAGAGGGGGTTCCTCCCAGTGGGGAAACCTGAGGCGGTGGATCTCTCGGTCCGGGAGCAAGAGAGCAGGAAGAGATATCAACAGGCACCGTAGAGGGAGGAGCTAAAGGAATAGACTGCTGACTGAGCCCAGGGGCCAGCACACTCATCACCTCGAAGGCCCCCCTCCCAGGGAGATCCGAGAGAACCCGTTCCGAAGAAACTGGGACTCCCGGGCCCACCGAAAGGGAAGGCTCCGAGGCAGATGTCGGAGCCGAGCTCACCAAGGCTGAAACTCCAAGGGGAAGAGCGGGGTTGGACAAGGGTCCGATGCCACTCACCCCCTCGGAGCAGACCAGGGAAGCCCAGCCACCGAATCCCTCCAAGGAAGGTCTCGAGGAAGAGATAAGAGTAGATGCTGAAGGCACAGAAGGGGGGAGTATCTGGCCCTCAGCCATAGCAGTAACTATTCCCGTAGACTCCAGCTACAAACTCTGGGGTAGAGTCGAAGGAGGAACTTGAAGAGGGTGTGGACTAATAGTCATCTGTTGAGACGGACTATGAAGCATTTGGGCTAGTGCCTGTGATTTTAATAATCTGCTTACCACCCTCTCTAAATCATGGTCTGACAACCTGGAAGACCTAGATGATCGGCTCCACTCCGAAAGAAGAGGTGAGGCCGGAGCCGACAGTATCGGTTCCAAAGAGGGAGACCTGGACCTCTTCCTCGAAGGAACCATCGGAGTCGATGAAACCATGGATCCAGACGGAGCTGATGACTTTTCGGCTCCGAGTGTAGGTATAGATGTATTGGCTCCGGCCGGAGCCGATACAGGCAAAGAAATCATGGTGTCGGAGCCGGTCGGCGCCGACACCGAAGCCCGAGCCACATGGATGTCGGAGCCAGTCGGAGCCGACACCAAAGTGACCTTCAAAGTATCGGCACCGATAGCCATCGGTGCCGAAGATTTCTCCAAGCTAAGATCGGCTCCAGCCAGAGCCGATCTCGACTCCGAAGGAGTCGGAGCCAAGGCCGAAGGCTTAGGTACAGAAGCCTGGGCCTTGGTAGTCTTAGAGGGCTTACCCGGAGCCGATTTTGCCGGGGAGCCCTCCGGTTTAAGAAGTCCTCTTAATATAAGTTTGTTCCTCCTTTCCTGCAGGAGACTCTGGCTAAAAGAGTGACAAATTGCACAGGAGTCCTGCAGGTGGAGGGGTCCCAGGCAGTATATACAAGAAGTGTGACCGTCTGTCAGAGACATCTTCTGACAGCACGAGTCACACTTCTTGAAGCCTGAGACCCTCTGTTCCTTGGACATAGTGTTATCCCAAACACAAAAAACACACACACAGTCCGGAATAAGAACAATTTAAGTTAAAGGTACAACTAAAAACACACACACACCCTAACAGTAGGGGGTGGGGGGGTGGGAGGGAATGAAGGCTTGACTAAAAATATAACTCGGGAAAAGTAATTTTAGTCAGAGAAAACCCTTAAAAGTATCTTAACAATAAAGGAAAACTATTGAAAGAGAGAAATATTTGGAATGGGGTGACTAAATGTATAATAATAAACACTTACCAGGAGCTGGTAAAAGGATTACCTCATCAGCGAAGCGGCAAATGAGATCTGGGTACTTACCGCCTTGCATCATGGGATATGGGGCTGCCTCGAGCTGGTAAAAGTGACTCTCGAGCTTAGCAAGTGCCGAGTCTGAGCCGAGGATCGGCTCCGAACCCATCAAGCAAGAATGAAGGCGAGATTGACAACTTAACATCATATATTTCAGTTCTCTGTTTAGTCCTGTCTTGTTCTGTATAAAATATACAAAACAGTTTGGATAGTACTTTTTTGTTTGTGAAAATCAATACCAGCAGTGAAGTGACAGGATGTGTGGAAGCACACACACACACACACTTCCCTACCTGTGCCGAGAAGATAACACTCTCCATGGGCCGAGAGAGAGAAGCTCCAGTCCCACGCAGACTCCAGCAACAGTTTCCCTGCAAGAGCAGGCTTTAATGTCTTCCCCCCACGAAAGCAGGCTCCAGCCTGTGGACGTTGCAGTCCGGACGTCTTCTGGTCTGTGTGGTCGTCACCGCATAGACTTCTGGGTTTGTAGGGCAGAGATGGCCTTTTCTTCTTATCCGGACTGCAGACAAAAGCAGTCTGGAGTTCCCAATCTGTGAAACTTGTATGCGCGAGTTCCGGGAGAGTTACTAAATCACGCATGTGCAAGTTTGTTCCAGGACTCGAGGAAAAAGTTTTATTTGTTTTCTGTCCTTTTTATTTTGTTTTCTTTCCACAGCTGGTGGGGGGGGGGCTGCAGTCCTATAGCACGAGCCGCCCCTGGTTAGCAC
Organism: Protopterus annectens; assembly: GCF_019279795.1. Lineage (NCBI taxonomy): Eukaryota > Metazoa > Chordata > Ceratodontiformes > Protopteridae > Protopterus > Protopterus annectens. Next base: position 379,274,862 of record NC_056750.1, read on the forward strand.
CCATTACTAAGGTGGGGGAGGGGGGCAGAGCCTTAGCCTTATTCCCTCCAATACCTTGGCTGTGAGAATGAATGAAAATAATGTGATATAAAACAGACATACAAGGGAATCTCATGCCCACCTTCATCAGTATCTACCCATCAAGAGACCCAAACTGGTTTATTATAACAAGATGCAACAGTTTCTCAACTTCAGACTACGCAGAGACACAAACAATGTGAGTCAACAAAAATGTTATGATATACTGTTTTATAATAGCCTAAATTAGTACATTACTTTGACATTAGTAAGTTCTTATACATTGCTTAATCACTATTCTAATAGCATGTTCACTGGGTTGTATTTGAATGAGTCTATGACTAAATGATAAATAGAGTCTTTTTTTGCATGCATATGTGAGAAGGTGACACTGATTAATGGATATGGACACGATCTATCTCAAGTTTTGGATTATGGTGTTATATTTTTATTCTTTGTATATTTGGATAACAAAGACAGATGTTGTATGTATATTGCCAGTATAGATATAAATGAGGAAATTTCCAGTAGCTATAAATAATATAGTTATTTGCTTATAACATGATTATTCTAACTGTTTTGGAACTTCAAAGTGCTGCCTTTTCTTTTAAGCTTCTTTTAGATCTGTTCTGTATATAAAATGTTGTTTAGTAAACTTTTTAATAACTTTTGAAATATTAAGAACTAGAACATATTATTGCCTCATAAACATTTTCTAAGAATTTCTCATACTTTACACATACCATTTAATTGAATAACTAACATATTATTTTAAGAGGCCAGAAAATCATTATACTGTAAATAACATATAAAAGGAGCAGGCTTTGCTCAATCTGTAGCTGATGATTGTTCACGTTTGGAACATTCTGAGTACTTTTGACATCACGCACCTTGGAAGCATGAAGATTTAAACAAACCACAATGAAAAGCTTTACCAGCAAAAACACTGGACAGGTGTACATTAACTGCTTCGCCAGCTGTGGAACAGACTGGGTCATATATTTGGCCACTTGCACTTGTCAAGCTTTCTATGTGGGCCAAACTTCTAGACAATTTAGATTTCAAATGTCAGAACATTTAGGGGATATTAGGAATGCCAGAGCCACCAATGCTCTTTACAGACATTCACTGATTCACCAAACAGCGAAATTTACTTTTACAGTCATTGACAAAATATCAGGCAATAGATCCTTTAAAACAGGCTGGCATAATATATTAAACATGAAGGAAAGGAAATGGATTGTACAATTGGGTGGTCTATTCCAACCTGGATTAAATGATAAATTGTAACATTTTCCCTTCCTATCATGAAATGGATACCATTAGGTATGATTCAGTACTTTGTGGTTTATATCAAGAGCACAACAGTTCTTAAACAGAGAACAAAAAACAGTATATTAAAATATTAATGAAAAGCATAAAGGGGAATAAAAGAGTTATTTCACATGGATTTTTATGTGGTTCCGCGTTGTTTTTTGTGCCTATTATTTGGTATCAGAATAATTTTGTTTTGGACAGGAAATTATGTCATGGATACCTAATTAGATTAAGTATTTATTGCAGGGTTATTACTGCTATTTGAGATGTACCACTGATGAAAGCTTTATGCTGAAACCGGTCTGGTTCTAATAAATCTTCATGCTTCCAAGGTGCTGGCTTTCTTTATTTATGTTTGCTACAGTTTGTCTGGCCCGTGCACCTACCATACTTGCTAGCCTGCCTCTCCTTGACTACTTTTGACATCCCTCTGCTAAATGTATATACAACTTTAATACAAATAATATTTTTCTTTGCTTTTCAACTCATGCACAATTACCAATACAGAGGGATGGGTGGATAGTCACCTATTTGGGGTAGAGGAGTTTAGAAGTTAGTGCATCAATGTTAAAGTTTAACACACTAAGAGTCAAGTTTTACTACAATTTCTCTGCTTATCAAGCAATGAACACCATGAAAAGTAAACTAAGACATAGTATCAATGGACTCATGGAATGTTAAAGGGACACTGGATAAAAAAAAAAGAAATTTAATCATGCATCTCACATACCAAAGCAAGGCTAATGTAACCTTCCTGCAAGGAACTCACTTGGATGATCAACTGTGGGACAGGGAAAGGAAAAGGAAATGGGTTAAGCAAATATTAGCTGCAGGCCATAATTCTTTATTGGGGGGGGGGGGGCATTATAATAAATAAATCTTTCCAAGGAGAAATTACTTCTTTTAAAGCTGGTTCTAATGGAAGATGTGTATTATTTACTAGTGAATATCATACTCTAAATAAACCTTTACTCTTTCTCAATATATATAGCCTCTGCTCTAATCAACATCTCTTCATTTATGAAATCTTTAATATGCTAGCTAACCACCCACATCATTTGTATATCATTGGTGGGGACTGGAATGCTTTATTAAATCTAGACAAAGATAGATCACATGATCATATAATGAAAATAGGCAGTCGCAACATACCACTATAGCACTTGAAGAATTACAAAATACTTTTGAGCTAACTGACCCCTATATTAAATTCCAATATGATGAAACAATATCAAGATTCACTTTCTTCTCATAAAAACTGGTCCAGAATAGATGATTTTCTAATTTCCCAACCATTGCTTTCTAGCAGACTAAATTATGCTGTATCACCTAAAACTATCTCAGACCATTCAAAAATCAATCTCTTAATAAATTTTCAAACATATAAAAAAAATGTTCCCAATTTCAATAATTGGATTTTAAATCCTAAAATCATTCAAAACCAAGAAACAGCACAGGAAATCCAGAATGTCATAGCCCAACTTCAAAATGACTTTATATCCACTCAAATTCCTTATGATATACAATGGGCAGCTGCCAAAGCATTCATTAGGGGTATAATTATCCAGAAATCTGCATGGTTAAAAAAAAGTACAATAACTTTAAAAGGAACTAGAAACTCAAATAAATATTGCTGAATTAGAACTTCAGAAAAAATACTCTAAAGACCTGTAGGAAAAAGTAATAGACTGGCAAAAGCAATTACACAAACACTTCCTATAAAATATCTCCCTATTAGAATTAAGGTCAATATATCTATATTCAGAATGGGCACAAACACCTCTGAAATTCCTAGCTAGACTAATTAACATAAAAAATGGCCCACCGAGAATTAAAGAAATAGTGTATGAAGGACTTGTGAAGCACAAGGACCAAGATATTGTAGATGCTTTTGAAGACATATATAAGAAACTATACAACATACCCTTATCACCATCTACAGACAATTTTAGAGATTTTATACATAATATAAAACTTCCACAAATTATGGATGATAAAAAAAACTCCCCAAAACACCCCTGCAACTAAATGAGATAAAAGATGCAATAAACAAACTCAAACCTAGTAAATCCCCTGGGCCCGACGGCTACACCTCTGACTTTATATTCATAGAACCTATTTCCAAAGTATTATTAAAAGTTTTCAACTTTATAATACAACATGGAACAACAGATAATTATTTAAATAACTCCAAAACAGTGCTAATTCCAAAACTGAATTCTGACCCAACAGATCCAGCAAACTATAGACCAATAGCCCTGATAAATACTGACCTTAAGATCCTAGCTCATGTTATAGCAAATAGACTTAAGAATGTACTCCCCTCTATCATTTCCCAAGAACAAATGGGCTTTATGATAAACAGGCAAACAAGTGATACCACCCTCCTCTTAGATACCATTATCAGACTTCTTAACAGTGACAAATGCCCCAGATATGTCCTCACTGTGGATGCAACCAAAGCTTTTGATAGAGTTAATTTACATTTCCTATTTAATATATTGCCTTTATATGGTTTTCCTCAGGAATTCATAAGGATAATTAATGTTCTATATCAAAAAGCTTCTACCACTATTCAGATAAAGCTCAAAACTAACTCTATACTATTATCCAATGGTGCAAGACAAGGTTGCCCTCGTTCCTCATACCTCTTTAATCTTTATCTAAAACCTCTCCTTCTGTTTATTTCACAAAAAAACTTCTATCACATACCTAGAATCTATAAAACAAATCTTATATTCTCTGCTTTTGCTGAAGACTTAAATATATATTTTCAACTTCCCACTACTGACCTCCCAAAAATACTTAAAGCTATAGATGAGTTCTCTGAAATCTCTAACTATAATTTAAATCTAAACAAATCCCACATATTTCCCATGAAATTTATAGGATATAAGGAATTTTACTTTCCCATGAGTGAGATCAAGATAAGTTACCAGATAAAATACCTAGGAATAATATTTACTCCTGACTTTAAGGATATGATAAAAAATAACCTATTGCGTACATGGACCATTATTGAAAGTGATATCAATAGGTGGAAGAATATTAATATGTCATAACTCTCAAAAGCTACTGTTGTTAAGATGAACCTTTTACTGAGAATACTCTTTCAACTAAATGCTACTTTTTCAAATATTCCCCAAAAATTCTTCCTTGATATAGAAAAAGCTATACCAAGATTCTTAAGGTACCCCAAATCCACTAGAATTAAATATAACAAACTTGTACTTACAAAAGATAAAGGGGGATTGGGGTTACCTGATTTCAAACTCTATTACAGTATAATTACTGCTTACAGACTAATAAAGATAATAAACCATGACCAGTATGTAAATACCTGGATACCCTAATAGACGAAAATCTGGTCTGAACAACTGAAATTCCTTGGATATAACAGCAAATCCCTACCATTTTTAAACCTAAATCAAAATGGCATATTCATGAAGAATATACACCCACTAATTAAATTCATGATTTTTACTGCACAGAAATTATTTAAATCATTGCAATTATTAGATGCTCTTGCCTTTATACAACCACTCCACCTAAATCCCAACCTACTAATAAACAATAAATCCTCAAATCTAACAAATTACCCTCTGATAAAAGATCTCACAGCATGGGAAATATACCAATGGAGAGAATCCAATATACAACAAATAAGACTAGAACTAAATCTTACTAAGAAATATACTGTTATTCTTATCCAAATCCATTATCTCATAAATGCTAAACTCTCACAAACACAAGTCAACTTGCAGGGCATTAACTTAGTAAAACTAATACTAAAAAACCTCATGATGAAAGGGAAAACAATTTCTAGGACATATAAACTTGTAACGAACATAAAACACCAGAATTCTCTATTATAGTCAAACTATTGGCAAGAAAAAAACAATCTCTGACAGAAGTAAATAAGAGACTGGCCATTGAGAATACGATAAAATCCATTCCTTTTAAGAAGCTGCTAAATACACAAATTATGATAAATAATGTATACTATACCCCATCAAAACTAAATAAATTCAATTCCAACTTCTCGCCTATATGTCCTCACTGCCCAAACCAAACTGCTGATATCTCCATGTCATGTGGAAATGTAGCAAGGTAAACTACCTACGGTGCTCGTTAAGAGCTAGGTTAGAGAAGATGGGATATGAAAAATCAACCCGTCATGGCAGACAGCTATATTGCACATTAACATGACTCAACTTCCAAAAATAAAAAAAAAAACATGTCCTTATCACGATGTGTGCCATTTTTAAATTTTATATCACTAAAAATTGGAAAGTCACATCTCCAATTACATGGGAAGGCTTTAGCAACCTTGCTATTAAATATACCTCATCTCACAAACTAGTTTATACAAAAACAAAAAAGAAACACTATTATCAGAAATATTGGGAGTTACGTACTAGATGTAATTCTTAAAGAAAGATGGTCTGTACACTGACATAAGACAAATTTATATTATGCAATAACTGCATTATAACCAGTTTTTAGTTTTTTTTTTCTCTTCTTTCCCTTTTTCCTCTTTATATATCTAATTGTATTCCCTAATTACATTAATTATAATAAGTGGTTGAATTTCTATATTTATCTTCTTCATAAAATATGTCCCTTATACTACCCCGTACTTTCTTAAGTGATGTTAAAAACCTTTTATACTCCATTTGATGATGTAGTGACTTCTAGTGTATATAGTGTATCTATATTTCTTGTGTTATTAGTTTTTTGAGGGTTTCCTTTTTGTATGTACTGTTTGTTTTGTGTGTTTGACTGGATGTATCGCTGTTAATAGCTGAAAATTCAAATAAAGAGATTTTGGGGAAAAAATGATATACTATTTCACTGACCCTTCACAAAGGAAGTATAATATTTTACTATAGCATTCAGTATACAAGAAATTTAAAATTGAGTATTTGTTTTCTAAACTAGCAGCCCAACCATCCACCAACTCTTAGGTACTACACAATGTTTTTTACTGCACTGGAACTGCAGTAGTTTCAGGGCACCTAACTATGCACTATGGTATGAATTTTACATTTAGGCTACTGTTTATATAAGTTTTCAAACACCAACAAGGTCTGTCTGTATCTGATTAAACACTGAAAATCCAAGATTTATTTAACTATTAACTACATACAGGCCTTATTACTAGCTCCTTATATAGGGCCTGGACATCCTGTCTTCAGGTACATAACTAAAAATATTGCTTCTATTACTTATGGATTTCTCCGTTAGATGATTCTGATGTTACTTGGATTTCTCTGTTAGATGATTCTCCTGTTTTACTCCAGTAGTTCAAAATAATGCTTAGAATGATTTTTCAACTTGTGACAACTAAAATGGAACATTTACAGGTTGTAAAAATGTATTATTTCCTAGTTTACTTGCTTGTTTGCAATAGCTTACAAAGGGACTTCATCACTATGATCATAAATGTTTACATGATGACACACAAACAGACAAAGAAAACCAGACCTTAATACATACAATTACTCAATACCTTCTGCAACATCTTTATTCACAAAGATTAGTAGATATCTCAAATATGTAGCCAGTCTATACAGCTGAGGTTAGAATGGAAAGCCTTTGAGTGTAGGGAGCCAAACAAGGGTTTTAACTATACTAAGCTCAAGGATATGATGGGAAGCAGACAGATGTAAAGCCTGATGGACACGAGACTGGAACTGTGGAAGACAAAAAGGAAGGATGATTTGGAAACACAAGGTATGGTAATAAATCACTGTCTACCATCCACTCCACATTGTTATATACTAATTTAGGAATCCATTTTTCTAAAGGTAAACATTTTCCTATCTACAGCACAAGGTAGAATAACTCAGTTTCTACTGTACCTTTTCTTCATCTGCAATTTCTTGATTTTTTTTCTCAATGAGCTTTTCAAACTGCTGCAACTCCTCTGTTTTTCGATTTTCTTTGTCAAGGCAGTTCTGGTACTTTATCCTGGTTAGACTGATCTCCTCCTTCAGGGATGACTGCTCATTAAGTAACTCATCTCTTCTCCTTGCTGCGGCTTTAATATCCTTATGTCAGATAACATTAAACATTAAGATCTAAACTACTACATTATGTAAATAAGTTGAGTTCTAATTTATTTAATGGTAAGTATATACAGTTACCATATACTACCAGGCAAAGCAATTAGATTTCCTTAAATCAATACACAGATGTTAAAACTGAAGAAAAGTCTAAACAAAAACATACTAGAATATAAAAAATTGAAGAAACTTAACTTTTCAAAGATCTTTTACAGTGTTTACCTTCAGAAAACCACAATGGTTTAAATAAGTTCCCTAACTATGAAAATTAAGCAAAATTGGTATATTGGAAATCAACAGTTTTAAATACTCCATCCTTATCTAATGGCCAAGAGTTGCTTGTGAAGTTAGTTCAACAGGCTAAAATTTACAAAATTTCTGCACTACATTTTGAAAAAACACAAATAAAGAAAAGCAGGCTGCAGAAAAACAAAATACATAATGGATCTAGTATTCAAAGTGATTACAGAAATCTGAAAATACCCCTAATCAGCTTTCACTATATAAACATCTGAAAACTGAAAAAGGAACTGCAAAAGAAGTTGACAAATCTGAGTATTTTAACAACAAAATTCTTCCTTTGTTAATTTTAGCAGTAATGGGCTGAAGTAAAGAAACTACTAAAAACACAGTTATGAACGTTACAGCAAGACTTCTTAATATTATCAACTCATCTCCATTAGTGACAGTGCATAAATACTTGTATTGTTTTTTCCTCTCCCCCTACCATCTCTCTCTCTCTCTCTTCTTTCTAACCCTCACCACCACTGCTACTTCTTCTGAGTCTAATTCTTTCTTTAACTTTTACTCCAAATGCCTAAAATCTACAGAAATTCACGTTTTTATTATTTTTTTCCCAAAACTCATTTTCCAGTTTGACACTTCATTCCAAATGTCTGTGTAAAGTCAATGCCTGCATACCACAGCCATTAACTCAAAAATTCAAAATTTTCTGTGTTTCGGCTGAAAAAAGCAGAATGGAAAACTGTCATTCTTAATCTAATTCCTAAAGTCTTCAACTCAACCAACAAAGTCATTATACAGCCAAGACAAGTCTCTCCACCCTAGCAAAAATCTTTGAAAAATGTATCAATTATCAGTTCTTGACTTTGACAAATTAATATTCTCAGATCTTCTCAACATGGGTTCTGGCCAAATTCCAAAACAACTACTGTTCTTTTCCATGCTTCAATTGCTATCTTCAAAACATAGAAAGTCACATTCTAACTGCTGTTCTTTTCAATGAGGTCAAAAATAAAAACTTTCTATTAAACAACTCACTCACTTTTACCAGTGGTGGACTAAGTATACCATGGGCCCAGGCTGATTTCAAACCATGGGCCCTACCCCCATCTTTTTAGGAACAAGCATAAATGCATGCTTTTTTAATTCACTTAAAACAAAGCAAAATTTATTTGAGGGTGATTTAAATGAATGGTCTTTATTATTTTTTCAAGCAATAAGTGGCACAAAATTTAACAAGTAATTATAACAAAAATTACTAATTTCACATTTCAGCCACAAAAGACCACTCAAACTGCTGCCATTATAACCCACCCAATGTCCATAATCACCAGTTGCAGCTACTTTATTGACAGTGTACAACTCACGTCTGATTATAATAAAAACATTGCCACAGTAAAATATTCAAATTTGTTTTACACAAATGCATACTAGTCTTACAAAATCAGCCAGTGAATGTTTAGTTTTGTCAGTTCAGCAAAGTCAGCCATTTTTATCCCCAGATAAAACCTGTACTCAGCAATTATAGACACTAACTGTGCATCTTAGATGTTTGATCTTGGTGACAAAAGATATAAAAACAGTAATAACGGCCAAGTAACACATTTCAAGTTAGAATTACACACTAGCCCCACTAAAGTGTTCCAACTTAAATACAGTTGGTCAGAAGGGGTGGTGGGCCAGTGTGGAAGATATAGAGCTTCACTAAGCTTAGCAATAATTTATTTGATTTACTTATTTGTCAGTTGAGTAGACAGACTGATCTGAAGACTTTTTTAGCCATGACCCAGGCCCAATAAGGAACAATTAGATTACTCAGACTATTCTCTCTCTTCTCATTTCTAAAATACAGACTGTATATTCATAATTGCAAAAGGTGCCATTTCACTTTCATTCTAATTTACAGAATTTCAAAGGTTCATAGGCTGGTAACTAGGCTATCGGCCCTAGGGCCTATACAAGCCTAGCCATAACAATTCCATGGCTATTTCTTCCCACAGTATATACTTCCCTGGCCCCCTGTCTAGCAGGGTGACTGACGTGATCCCCGGGGTGAATTTTCTATCTCCCATCCAATCATCAAGGTTCTTTTTGAAGAGGACCAAAGAGGAGCTCTGTTTGACATGTATGGACAATCTATTCCAGAGTCTGTGGAGTCTCTGGGTCAGGAACCTATCCCTCCAGCATGTTTTGTTCATTGTAATGACAAGATTTAGATCCTTGGAGCGTCTCTCTCTGAGGGATTGGGATTTCTTTAAGTGTAGCATGTCCAACAGCTCTGGGTTTGACATGGTCTTGTATGGTAAGCAGAGATCGCCTGTGAGTAGACGATATATGACAGAGTATGGGTGGAGTTTTTTAGACTGTCAGCATAGGGCATTTGCTTTAGGCCTGTGATTCTTTTAGTGAGGTATTTCTGCAGCCTTTCCAGTTGTTGCAGATGTCTTGAGAGGTACATACCAAATGGGGCGTTGTATTCTATAATGGATCTAATGAGGGATGAGTACAGTGGGACAATGATCTCCTTTTTTTCTGGGTGAAAAGCCCTTAGTGATGAGGTGGGCCACATAGAAGGATTTCCTGACTGTTGTGGCGATGTGGTTATCGAAGGTGAGACCACTGTCCACCTGTGTCCCTAAGTCTCTTATCACACTTTCGGTGTTTAGTGTACTGCCACCTATGTGGTAATTCACGGGTACATGTTTTTTCCCAAAGGGGATAACTATACATTTCTTGGCATCGAGTTTGAGCCCATGGCTCTGGCACCAAGCATCTGTTGTCCATGGCTCTGATGGAGATGGATTTGAAGAAGTCAATCAGGTTCAGGAAACAAGATCGGCCCTTCACAAACCCAAACTGCGTGGGGTCCAGTGTTTGAAGGTTGCCAATCTCTTTGTTTATAAGTTCCATAATACTTTCCATGGCCTTGCAGATCAGGCTCATCAGACTGATGTGGCAGTAGTTCCCGGGATCCAAGGTGGATCCCCCCCTTGTGAAGTGGGATAACTGTAGCTGTGTGCCACTCAGTGGGCACGAAGCCTGAGGTGAGGCTATGATTAAGCATGACACTTAGGTGAGGTGCCAGTTCATTTTGTAGTTCACGTAGTACACAGTCAGGGGTGTCGTCTGGTCCCATGGATGCTGTATTCTTAGCTTTGGAGAGTGCGTTTTTTACCTTTGTGACCGTTATTACCGGAATTTGGCAATTTTTCAGTATTGAGATGGGCCCTTTAAGGGGTGAGAGGGGGGTGAATTTTGCATTGAATTGATTTGCCAGGATATTGGCAATATCCTTGGGATCAGAATATTTAATGACATTCTGTTGTAGCTCAGAGCAGATCTGAGCATTGCTACTTAGATTCTTTACATAGCTATAAAATGCCTTGTGTTTGTCTTTGGAATATCTGGCAATTTTATTTTCGTAACTAGTTTGGAGGATTTTATGAGGGGATCTCAGCTTCTTAGTGAGGTTGGTAAGGGAGTGTTTTGCATCCTGGGATTTTCCTCTTTTCTGCAACAGTTTCTTCCTTTTGTTGTAAAGTTTGTTTATGGCAAAGAGACCACTAGATTGGCTTCCTTTTTTTGGAGGAGAGCATCTTGGTTTTATTGGTGATGGCATGATTCATGCACGAGTGAATGTGCTTGTACAGTGCCTTAGTGTAGGATTCAGCAGTCAAACTTTCAGTTCCCATCTGCATGGGTGTCATGAAGTTTGTCGCTTCTGACTTGAGTAGCATGAAGTTGGCTTTGGAGAAGTTTTTTACGGAGGTTTCCTTACTGGGGGGTGGGGGTGGGATGTGGATGTCAAGGGTGATTAGCTTATGGTCAGACCTGACCAACGAGGGGGGTGACCATAGGTGTGGAGCATCGATTTCCCATGTTGGTAATGACCAGGTCTAGGATACTGGAGCCCCTGGTGGGACTAAGGATTAGTTTATCCAGGGCATTGGAATTTATGAAGTCTAAGAACCGCTGGGCAAAGGTGTTGGTACATGAGTAGTTTTCCCAGTTAATGGCAGGGTAGTTGAAATCACCCAGTATTAGGGTGTTTTGTTGTATCTTAATATTTTCTAGTACGTTTAGAAAGGTGTAGTGAGAATCTTGGGGCATGGTGGGGGATCTGTAGCAAGCTACAATTTGGATTGCAGTCTTACCTAGTGTTAGTTGCACCTGGAGATTTTCAGACGCATTGTGTTGGCCAACCAGCCAGGTGTTGTGAATATCCTTGGTGAATATGGACACTCCTCCACCTTTAGTGTTTCGGTCCTGATTTCTTGACCGAAAAGTGTGGTAAGACTTGTTGGTATTGCAAGGGTGCTCTCTGAATCCTTGAACCAGGTCTGAGTTACTGTACAGATATCGATGTTCTCCATTTTTAGAAGTGCATCGAGAGAGTGCATTTTGAGGTTTAGACTTCTAGCATTGAGTAGCATTACCTTCAGATGTTGCATGCTTGTAACTGTTACGGTGGTGGTTTTGTCCTTTGACCTTTGCCTAAAAAGGCACTATAGGGGTGACAAGAGCTTTAGCCAGTAACCTGAATCCCAGGGACGGCAGGTGCAGACCATCTCTGGCAAAACATTGTGGTCTGTCGATCAGGCAGACAGTTACTGGATCCCCTTTGAATGACACCAGAAGCTTAGCCAATTGTTGAAGTTAATCATTTTGTCCTTATACTGCGGTATCATTCTGGGTGAAGGTAGGATGCTACTCAGGGCTAGGGTCATACATGCCTGGGCCACATGCTCCAAGAGCTCTTCCATGTCTCTTTTCATGTAGTCCAGGGAGGTACATCTCAAGTCATTCACTCCAACAAGGACAATGACAGAGTCATATTTGTACTTGTTGTGGAGTGACTTGTGGCAGATCCTGGCACCTGACAGGCAACTCATCTCCTTAATACATGTAGTCACATGATCCCTCATCCTTACAGGATAATGTTCCCCAAAATTAAACATTAAAATTCCTTAATTATGCAGTTCTTTTCTTAAAATCCCACTACTGATATTGCTTAAATGGAACATGTCTTAATCAATATCACTCAATGTTTCTCTGCATTTACTTGTTATCCCAAACCTGCTTCGATAAGCCACTCTCGTAACCAAAAATCAAAGACGATAATCTTATCCTTCAGTGCTTTACCTGTTGAAGGAACTACTAAGATCACAAAAACAGACAGTTAAACTCATATTTGACTACTGATTCTCCCCTGTTCTGCCATTTCTGTAAGCCTATAATTCCCATACTATTCCCAAACAATGAATTATTATATGTAGCCCATTCCCTACTGTTTGGAAGTTTGCTTTACTACAATACAAATGTGTGATGCTGCAGTAAATTTGTTTACATTAATCGAGCAGTTCTGACAGTGAAGTCATCTTTACTTAACCAGAGCTCACCCACATTAACATGCTGCAGCATGTTAGTTTTATTAGTTTATAATACAAAGCAAGCTGCTAAAGGCTCATTTATGTTATGGATAAGTCCATATCTGTTCCAAAAGACACATGCTTTCTCTACTTGACGCTGAGCTAATGCACAGATACATCTAGTTTATACCTGGCACTTTCAGGTCTGTTGGACCAACTGCTTCTCCTTTTTGGGTGTATTTAAAAAGACATGCATTTATTAATCAGAGACCAAAATGTACAGCTTCCTAATATCTACATTTTGAAGTCAGGCCGCAATTTTACCCACAAACCTTTGCTGCATCCCACCTAAAACTGCAATACCTTTTGAGTTCTAAGTTAACAATACCAGCATTTAAAAAGTGTTCATAGCTTCCCTAATTGTTTATTTTTGTTTTGAATCTAACTCTGGAGGCAAAGGTCAAGGGTTATACTACAAAGGAATACAGCTTACACATCCAGATATTTTAATCTTTGACCTTAGTATGTTAATACCAGACAAAACACATGTATAAGCCTAGCAATTTGTTTGTTTGGTTTTAGCAAGTAAATAATTCTTAAATGTATACAGTGGCAGTATACCTAGACATTTCTCTGGATGAAAGTAGGACTTTCAAGGCAATTACTTCTAGTCCCCTTTCTTTTGAGCTGGACAACGTTTTGGTAATTACAAACAAATAGTGTTTTTGTCAACAAAACTTTCAGCCTAGATCCAATACTGAAGACAAATGGATAAAAAAATTATTAAAGTTTGCAACAACTTCCTCTACTATGTATTCTAGGATAATTACTTTATATGGACTTGCTATCTCCTATTTCAAAGAAATCCTTACCAAGAAGAAACTCAAACTAGCCACCCTGTGGCACAGAGGGATAAAATCCAGACTATGCTGAAAGTGACTGGAGTGTGAGTAGTGGCTTGGGAAAAAGTAAGAGCTTGCAGGAATGGATGGGAGTGAGTGGCTACTGCTGGCTTGCTCATCCACCTTCTGATGCTTGAGTCTATTGAGACCATCCTGCTTTGTGCTGAGGGGAATTCAGTATGTAGAAGCACACATCCCCTCTGAAGGCAGCTACAGCAGGGCGCGGAAGAGACACCACAGGGACAGGGGTGCTCTACAGGGGGAAAGGTAGTAGGCTGCCCTGCAGGGCCAGCAAGGCTAGCCCACTCCCTGATATCCAACTCCCTGTGTGAGTCACTAAACTCATTGGGGATTCCCAGGAAGGGACAAGTGGGCTGTAGGGCTCCCACTTGCTCAGGAATCCCCTGTTCCTGTGACTGCAGATCAACTGGGTCAATCTGGTGCAAGTAGAGCAGCCATTAGGCTTGGTCCTGCCAGGAATCAAAAAACAAAAAAGAAACTCAGACAGTCCCCCTTATTGATAGCACATCCTTTTCTTAAAAAAAAAAGTAGAAACTGAAAAAAGTACATCTTATCTGAGGTTCTGTGCTATAACAGCATTCAAGCAAAACTGTCAACAGTGATTTCTAATTTTTATTTTGCTTTAGCCTATATTTTCTTTTCCCAAACAATTCTGTGTCCTCAGAAGATGAGATTATCATGCTCCACTCTCTTGTGCAAGATCCTTGTATTGGCTTGCAATCATAGCATAATGAATTGATACTTGCAATGAAATTTGCTGCACAATATCTCAAATACTCTTCCTGTGACACTTCCTGGTTTGTATTCTTTGTCATGCTTTTAAAGCATTGTAATAAACTCTTTCTTATTCATCTGCAAGACAGTGCATAAAAAAGTTATGTTCTTACCATAAAGTTCCATCTGTGTTGTTGATCTTCATTCATTCATGAGTGATGGGTCTTGGTTCCGTCCTCGGAACCGACTTGGCCAATATAACAAGCACGTGCCAGCCAAAAACTCTCGAGATAAGTTTACCCACAGTGCCCCTTTCCTCATCTCCTCAGATTGAGTTTGTCCATAAGGATAGAAAAGTGGAGGCTTTGCCTGAGTAACTGCCCTATCTGATAACCAGGACGAAATCCAAACCTCCAGGAGTCTTTCAGAGGATGGCATGTCATGAATGAACGAAAATCAACAGAGATGGAATGTCACGGTAAGAACATAACTTCTTTATCTAATGTTGTTAATCTTCATTCAGTCATGACTGATGGGACAGAGTCCCTAGCTACTTTATGTTCTGGGAGGCCCTATGGAAGGATATTCCTGAGCACCATCGAGTCAAAGGATGCCCTTCCCCTGGAGACCATATCCAATTTGTAATGAGTAATAAAGGTATGAGGGGCAGCCCAAGTAGCTGCTGTGCAAATGTCATCCATAGAGGCTCTAAAGTGAAAGGCCACTGAAGTGGACACTGATCTGGTGGAGTGAGACTTGACTTTAGCTGGTAGAATAATTTTGTTCTGTTGATAAACAAAGGTAATGCAATCTCTCAACCATTTTGATAAAGTGACTTTGGAAACTGGTTTGCCTAGTCTTGAATCTGAAAATGACAGGAAGAGCTGGTCCAATTTTCTGAATGAATTAGTCCTGTCTAAATAAAACGTAATTGTCTATGCACATCCAGCAAGTGCCAGCAGTATTCCCCTTTGTTAGAAAAATTTGTAAAGAAAACTGGTAAATCAATGGACTGGTTAATATTTGAATCTGAAATAACTTTTGGTAGAAAAGAGGGGTTAGTCCGAAGTGATAGTCTCTCCTTGTGGAAAATGATGTATGGTCGTTTGGCACACAAGACTTGTAACTCTGATATCCTCCTGGCTGATGTAACGGCTACCAGGAATAAGGTTTTCCAAGATAAAAACTTAATATCACAAGTGGCTGATGGCTCAAAGGGTTGATGAGTTAAGGACTGTAAGACTAGCGTCAAATTCCAAGGTTCAATAGGATCCTTAAGAGGTGGTCTCAAACACATGACTCCCTTTAACAAGGTTTTGCAGAGATGGTGGGACATCAAGAACAAATCATTAAAACCATTATGAAAATTGGAGACAGCTGCCAAAGGAACTCTGATAGTAGAGGCTGAGGGGCTCCTGACTGGAGTAAGGTTGACAAGTATTCTAAGACTTTATGAATTGGGGCTGAGAAGGAATCTAGTCTTTGTTCTTGAGCCCAGATCACAAATCTGACCCATTTACTATGATAAAGTTTCCTGGTGGACGGCTTATGGCAAGCCAGAAGTATCTTTTGCACTGGGGAAGATAGATTACTCTGCCTGGCAATTACTGGAAGTGGAGAAACCAAGCAGTCAGCTTGAGGCTTGAGTTCAGGATGGACCAGTCCCTGTGATTGAGACAACAGTCCTGGGGTTGGATCCAGAGTCCACGGGCGGTGAAATAGGTGAGGCCACAGAAAAGGGAACAAGACTTGATGGGGCCAATAGTGTGCAATGAGGATCACCTTGCTTCTCATCTGTTGTACTTTCTTTAAAACTGTGCTATCAGGGGGACGAGGGGGAGGCATAAAGTAGACCTGGGGGCCAATCGTGTATCAGAGCATCTCTTGGTGTCTCCCCCTGGAGGGGATCAGGGCAAAGTAGCTGCTGCATTTGTGGTTTAAGGGGGAGGCAAAAAGATCGCAGCAAGGCTGTCCTCAGCGAAGAAAAATTTTGGTCGCTATTACAGAATTGAGAGACCACTCATGAGGCATAAGGATGTCCCTGTTCAATTTGTCCGCAATCATGTTGGAATTCCAGGGAATGCGCGTTGCTATCAGAATCAGTTGGAATCTATCGCCCACTGCCACACTCTCAGGGTTTCCCAGCATAAGGGATAGGATCTGGTTCCTCCTTGCTTGTTGATGTACCAGACCACTGACATGTTGTCTGATTGGATAGCAATCGTCCCCAGTGGAAGGGCAGATTGGAATTCTTGCAATGCTAGGAGAAGCACCCTCAGTCCTAGGACATTGATATTTAGATTGGCCTGTAAGGGGGACCAAGTGCCTTAGACAGTTCTTCAGACAGTTCTTCCCTGAAAATGCCACCCCCATCAGGTAAACATCCATGGTCACTATGGATTTGGGTTGAGGGAGTGAAAAGGGGCGACTCACTAACTCGTGTTCTGGCTTCATCCACCAATTCAGATCTTGTCTGCAACGGTATGTTATGCGAATCAAGACAGACACTGGATGTGTCAGTACAGACCACTGAGACTCAAGGAGCCATTGAAGCAGCCTCATATGGAATCTCACCAGTGGAACCAGAGTGATGGTCGCTGCCACTGAACCCAGTAGTTGCAAGACTAAGCGAGCTGGAACTAGGTCTTGAGAGAGTATCAGTTGAAGCTGGGAACTTAACCTTTGTAACCTGTGAATAGGTAAAGCAACTAGGCAGGATCTTGTCAAAAGTTGCCCCAATGAATTCTAAGGTTTGAGCTGGTGCCAGATTTGACTTTTCTTTGTTTACTGAGATGCCTAGCATGTCTGCCAGTTTTAAAGTGTAGCGTACAACTTGAAACAGTAGACGCTTGGTGGGGGTGGTAAGCAGCCAATCGTCTAGCTATGGAAACACCAGGAATCCTTGTAGTTTCAAGTGAGCTGTAACTACTGCCATGCATTTGGTGAACAACCTGGGGGCTGTGGTGAGACCAAAGGGCAGTGCCCGAAATTGATAGTGACTGGCTCCCAGCCAGAAGTGGAGATATTTTCATGATCATTTGTCCATTTTTATGTGGTAATATGCATCCTGAAGTTCTATCGAGCACACCCAATTGTCTTTTTCCAGAAATGAAAGGATAGGCTGAACTGTGACCATCCAGAATTTTGTCTGACGAATTTGTTGCTGCTGAGGCCCAAAATTGGCTTCCAGTCCCATCTTTTTTGGCACTAAAAAGAATCTTGAGTACAAAACGGATCCTATTTGGTCTGGTGGAACTGTTTGGATGACTCTTTTTTTTTCTAGCAGCTTTAAAACTTCTTGTGCTGCTGCAGCCCTCTGACTGGGTGGAATGTCAGGGAGTGGTCTTGGGTAAAGGTCAAAGGGGATATGGTAACTTCTGGTCATTATCGTCTGCACCCAGGAATCAGATGTTACTGAATTGCCAGGCCAAGTGGTGCAGAGAGAATAGTCCCAAACTGTTTGCAGAGACAAGCAATCAGGCTGCTCTTCAGCAGTGCTGATAGGGCTGCCCAGAGAAGGAGTTCCTAGAGCCCTGGTTTCATGGGCCCCTCTGCCACAGGAAGGGCATCTTCCCGAAGAGTTCCCCCCTTTGCCCTGGGGAATAAACTCATCACGTGTCACGAAAAAGCCCTTGGAATTTCTTAAATCACATTTACCTGCCTCTCTGATTCCTGGTATAGGATCGATGAGGAGCGGAAAAACGTATGCCAACAGCAGACAGGGTCTTTCCATCCTTCTCACACCTGGCTAAACTGTCTTTAACTTTTGGGCCAAACAAGGAAGACTCAACAACAGGAGCATTGATGAAGGAAGAATTGAAGGGGTCCACAAAGTCACAAAAGCACATCCAGGTGTGATGTCTTATGACAATGTCTGTACCTGCTGCTCTGGCCACCCCTTTTGTTGTATGGGCAATCAACCACAGGGACGAATTAGAAATGGAATCTAGGGTGGCAAGCTGGGAGATAACTTTGTCATATACCTCATCAGACAGTGCTCCTACTAAGGTTCCCGATGGTTCTGAAATCAGGTCCCTCTGAAGATGGTTAAAATGTGCCAAATAGTTCAATGACCATATGGTGAAAGTCACTGAAGAGTACACCTGCTTCCCTAGACTGTCTATCACCCCAGATTCCCTGTTTGGAAAATGGACAGCTGGACTGTTCTGCGAGTTCTCCACCATAGAATCTATTGCCAAGCCTTTGGACCAGTGGGGCTGATCCTCTGGAGGGGGAGAGAATTTTGCCCAGTCTCCTGGAAATTGGCTCAATGGTGTAGAGGCCATCCAGGCACACTGCACGATGAGCGTGACCAACTCATCTGCAGGCAGGGTCACCCAGGAAGTAGATGGTTGAGCATGGAAAGCCTGCAAGAATACAGATTCCTCAGAGGAAGGGTTGATGAGCTTCCAGTCATCCCTCTGTTTCAGAATCTCCAGCAGGTCTCCAGAGGAGACATCCTCAGGGGGCACCATAGGGAGCTTTACCTCAACCGTAATCTGTATCTTCGGTAAGGGATTCCTCAGGGGAATCAATGTGCTTCCTCTTGCACGTTCTCTTATGGGGTGTCTCTTCAGGGGTAGCATCTGAAGAGGACTCCGAAGAGTGGATGCCCTGCAGTAGGGTGTCCTGCTGGTCCCGTGCCCGATGTCCTCGAGTAGTGGGCTGTGTCAGCTGTGTATCAGAGGACAGGTATATATTAGAATTTGGCACCGAAGGGGCCACCTGCATGCTTGCAGAAGCAAGAGCCCTCTCCATAACCTGGAAGGCAGGCCCACCCGAAGAGGGATGAGAGCCCAAAATTGGTAAAGATAACCTTGGAACCAGGGTCACACATTGCTCTGTTGAGCCCGTCTCCAGGGTTGGAGCTGTGAGAGGACTCAGAGTTGCAAAAACAACTGGAAAGGTAGATGGCCCAGTGGAAAAAATCGGCGGCGAACTGCGGATCTCAATGCCAACAGGTCAGTTATGGTCTCGGGAATGGACCGGCTCCAACTGAGTCGTGGTCCACAGGGTAGGCTCCGGAGCCATGGTAAGATCTACCAGTGGGAACTGAAGTAGCTGGCACTGAGATAGGTGTTGGTATAGAGGGCTCCAAGACCTGTGGGGAGGTTGAAGGAGGAACATATGTTAGAGTCTGTGGAGAAAATCCCTCGGCTCCAGGTGGAAGGGAGGTCCTGGATGGAGTTGGGATGCCTCTGGCAGCTAGGAGTTGATCCACAAGCCTCGCTACATCAAGCTCTGAAAGGCTCCTGGTCGAAAAGGTAGACATCCCCGAAGAGGACTCTGGCCAGTCAAGAAAGGGACTAAGCTGTTGGCCAACATAAGGGAGTATCATGCCCTGGCTAAAGTTTCACCTTTTTGGCACTGAGGATGAAAGACCTGAAAACTGTGATGGGGAGGGAGTGACGAACTGAGGAAAATAAACTATTTTTGGTGCCGAAAAGGTGTCTGGTACCGAGGAAGGGGTTGGTACCATGATATCAGTCGTAGCTTTTGGTTCCATAGTCAAAGTCATTGTCGCCACTGGGGAGGGGGTTTTAGGCTCCTGTGCTGAGATAGTCGGTGCTGACAGTTTGGTAAGTTTTGTCTTAGGTTCAGTATGAGTTTTGGTTTTAGAAGGCTTTGGTTCCTGTGAACTGGGAGACATTGGAACCGAGTGACTTCTCTTTTTTGTCTCTTTCTTAGGAGGTGTTGAAACCTCTGCCTCAGATAAAGTCTCAGAGAAAGGAGTTTTTAGCAGACCTTTTAAGATTAATTTATTTTTATGCTCTGCTAAGGTAAGGGCACTGAAGCCCTTACAGAGCTCGCATGGAGGTTGAACCTGCAAGTGGGGAGCTCCCAGACAGTAGATGCAGGAGAGATGCCGATCGGAATTAGGCATCTTCTTGCCACATTTATCATACTGTTTAAACCCAGTGGTGCCTTTTTTATCAGACATCTTGATCCAATAAAAGGAGAATAACAATTCCAGATATAAAAGTTCACACAACAAGACCTGTCAAACACACAAGCGTAAGAAAGTTGTTTTTTTTTTTTTTTTTTTTAATAGAGATAACAGCAAGAAACCCAAAGGGAAAAGAAGGGGGTAAAAA